>NC_136490.1:31852075-31877075 GCF_053919585.1 Euprymna scolopes | reverse complement strand
AAAAACAGAAAAAAAAAAGATTTGTTATGATCTGGATATATAGCTTAGTGGTAGAGCATTCGATTACAGATCAAATGATCCCCTGTTCAAGCCTGAGTGTACCTCACCATTTTATTTTAATTTTTTTCTTATCAATAAGTTCAATTTATGATAAAAAAGAGGTACCATTTAAAATCGTATTACATATATGGGTATTTGTGCATGTGTAGATAATTTTGTATATATATATATATGTGTGTGTGTATGTGTATTTGCTTGCATAATTTAATCGACGTTAAAATGTATTACATAAACACAAGTGATTTCCTATTCATATATCCAATAGTTCAACAATCCATCACAAACACATTCAAGAGAGCATTGGATATACTATTGGATTACAATTGTGAGGATGCATATAACTTTTTCCCTACAATTTGCTAGTTTTTATATTGAATTATGCATTTTTCTGGTTTTTGTTGCCAACAAGTTTTGATTTGATTTAATTCGAAGTTTGAATTTAATATGTGAACATAATCTTTTGATAAAAAATATCTTTTTCGCATGTTTTTACAATGAAAAAAGGGACAAGACTTTTCACTGTTAGGTTTGATTGTTTTGTTTTACGGCATATCAACCCTAGTCGATTTATTTAATGTAAAATCCAGTCATTTTGGTCAAAGATTTTATACTTCAAGTTCTCTATATCTTCAGATATTTATTCTTTATATTTAGTTTGGTTGTTTTTTTAGAGGAAAATTATTATTTTTGTTTTGAGCTTTGTAGAACATGATTGAGTTTTGGAAAGGGAAAAGAAAAAAATGCAATAATATCTATGTTTGGTGTATTTTAAGTCAGGAAGCTGGTATATTCAGACAGCCTGGTCTGGAAATATCAGACTTTCACTTCTGTGTGTGTGTGTGTGAAAGAGAGAGAGAGTGAGTAGTAGTGAGTGAGTGAGTGTGTGTGTACAGTAATTGATCATTATAAGTATGGAATTAGTAAATTTTTTTAAATTTTATTATCTTAGCAAATTAGAGACAAAATACAAATCATTGAAAACTATTACCGAAGTTTCAGCCATTTTGATTCCTTCTTTGGATCATTAGCCATTTTTTTTTTTGAAGGGGAGGGGGGGTCTTCTTAACCTACATTCTATCATAATTTATCTGGTGGTAAAACAAAAGCTTGATAAAAAAATATGACTTCTGCTGAATTGGTCATTCGTTGAATTATTTGTAATGACATGCAGGCAAGGACAGGTCATCAATGCAGCAACAATAGTCATTGTAGCGAATAACCCATGATAATGGAGAGTCTTCTGTTATTACTGCCCTTAAGTGTAATTGCTATGCACTTTGATCCCTACCTGATTTGCCTAAGCCCTCCTCGACATAGATTACAGGGCTTACTTTTTGGTACTTATACTAAAGTATTGATGTGTGTGCGTGTGCGTATAAAGTTGATACGATTCGGTAACAGGAACATTTTTAACTAAACAGATAAAACGGTAATAAAATAAAAAATATATATTTGCTCTGCAATAGTATTGAGCACCTTCTTCGGGTTTTTATTAATTACCAGTTTTGCTAAATACACACACACACACACACACGCGTGTGTGTGTGTGTGTGTGTGTGTGTGTGTGTGTGTGTGTGTGTGCGTATATATATATATATATATATATATATATATATATATATATATATATACTAGCTATAAATACTCAATTTTGCCTGGGTGCATTTTTACTTTGATTACTTTAATATTGGAAGTATTCATTTTCTTTTTCTAAAAAAATTTATTTATTTAAATAAATTTTTTAAAAACTTTAATTGTAATTGTTATGCTTTTTTTCATCCTTTCAAATATTAAACAAAAACAAATTATGTAACTAGAGCTAATCTTGTTAATAAAGGATTAAAAAGGAGAATACCCACCGGACCTCTGGCGAAGTATATTGTTACTCAAATTCTAGAGAAGACCAACAATCATTTCTTGCAAGAAATCAATGGTAAACAACTATTGTAATAATGCAGAATAATTTATAAAGGATATTGAAAAAGGTGAAGAGTGTTGTCACTCATACTTTAGCGAAACACCACTAGTTGTCATTGAACAATCAGTGATAATGCCTTTTTTTTTTTACTTGGAATGGGGATGTCACTGCTTATCAACGCCCAAAGGTCACTTGAGGATAACGGTTATTGGGTGTCAGGTGGTTATTGAGACAACACCGTGATGATTGGTAATGGTGGAACTTGGGTAGTATTTGTTTATTTAAGAGGGTAGCTCAATAGGAACGTGTTCATGTTAAACATGAAAACTGCCATGTGATAGTCAACTGGGAAGCAGTTCCACAGTATTGTGTTACACAGATGGGTAATTCTAGGAAATAACCTTTTCTTGTGGAATTTAAGTTTAATTTTAGGCACAGATAGTTAATAAGGGAAATTTTTGGTAATTGTTATAGCCAGATGAGGGTCTATTGCAAATGTTCTACAGTGGGGGTGGGGATGGGGGGGGCTCTAGATAGAAGCTCAGTTGAACACCTGCCGTGAAAAATGACAATAGAGCATAGATAGATGCTATGAAAAAGTAATGTTTAATTGATATTATTATTTTAAAATATCACCCCAATTGTAGGCAGTATTTTCTGCTCCTTCCCTTTGTGTTTGTTAAATCTAGAACAAGAAAAAATCTTATCTATATTCTGAAAAATACTACCCTTATATATAAAAATAATATTATATATAAAAATGATATTATATATAAAAATAATATTATATAAAAAATAATATTATATATAAAAATAATATTATATATAAAAATAATATTATATAAAAAAATATTATATATAAAAATAATATTATATATAAAAATAATATTATATAAAAAAATATTATATATAAAAATAATATTATATATAAAAATAATATTATATATAAAAATAATATTATATATAAAAATAATATTATATATAAAAATAATATTATATATAAAAATAATATTATATATAAAAATAATATTATATATAAAAATAATATTATATAAAAAAATAATATTATATATAAAAATAATATTATATATAAAAATATTATATATAAAAATAATATTATATATAAAAATAATATTATATATAAAAATAATATTATATTATAAAATAATATTATATAAAAAAATAATATTATATATAAAAATAATATTATATATAAAAATAATATTATATATAAAAATAATATTATATATAAAAATAATATTATATAAAAAAATAATATTATATATAAAAATAATATTATATATAAAAATAATATTATATATAAAAATAATATTATATATAAAAATAATATTATATATAAAAATAATATTATATATAAAAGTAATATTATATAAAAAAATAATATTATATATAAAAATAATATTATATATAAAAATAATATTATATAAAAAAATATTATATATAAAAATAATATATATAAAAATAATATTATATAAAAAATAATATTATATAAAAAATAATATTATATAAAAAAATAATATTATATATAAAAATAATATTATATATAAAAATAATATTATATATAAAAATAATATTATATAAAAAAATATTATATATAAAATAATATTATATATAAAAATAATATTATATATAAAAATAATATTATATATAAAAATAATATTATATAAAAAAATATTATATATAAAATAATATTATATATAAAAATAATATTATATATAAAAATAATATTATATATAAAAATAATATTATATAAAAAAATAATATTATATATAAAAATAATATTATATATAAAAATAATATTATATATAAAAATAATATTATATAAAAAAATAATATTATATATAAAAATAATATTATATAAAAAAATAATATTATATATAAAAATAATATTATATATAAAAATAATATTATATAAAAAAATAATATTATATATAAAAATAATATTATATATAAAAATATTATATATAAAAATAATATTATATATAAAAATAATATTATATATAAAAATATTATATTATAAAATAATATTATATAAAAAAATAATATTATATATAAAAATAATATTATATATAAAAATAATATTATATATAAAAATAATATTATATATAAAAATAATATTATATAAAAAAATAATATTATATATAAAAATAATATTATATATAAAAATAATATTATATATAAAAATAATATTATATATAAAAATAATATTATATATAAAAGTAATATTATATAAAAAAATAATATTATATATAAAAATAATATTATATATAAAAATAATATTATATAAAAAAATATTATATATAAAAATAATATATATAAAAATAATATTATATAAAAAATAATATTATATAAAAAATAATATTATATAAAAAAATAATATTATATATAAAAATAATATTATATATAAAAATAATATTATATATAAAAATAATATTATATAAAAAAATATTATATATAAAATAATATTATATATAAAAATAATATTATATATAAAAATAATATTATATAAAAAAATATTATATATAAAATAATATTATATATAAAAATAATATTATATATAAAAATAATATTATATATAAAAATAATATTATATAAAAAAATAATATTATATATAAAAATAATATTATATAAAAAAATAATATTATATATAAAAATAATATTATATATAAAAATAATATTATATAAAAAAATAATATTATATATAAAAATAATATTATATATAAAAATAATATTATATATAAAAATAATATTATATAAAAAAATAATATTATATATAAAAATAATATATATAAAAATAATATTATATATAAAAATAATATTATATATAAACGTATATTACTAAAATTCTACTTAAAGTCTATGTGTTAGAACATGAAAAAAGTGAAGAATATAAGAATTATTATCAACTTTATTTTAAGAATATTATTATTATTATTATTATTATTATTATTATTGTGAAGTGTCACCCCCTAAAATATCTGGAAAGGAAAAGAATTGTTGTATAAGTTAAATGAAAGCAAACAAATTGAAATCTATGTATAATTAAGAAATCAAAGGCCTCTTCTATCCTTAAAAATATACCTTTTTGTAGCATCTAATAGAAACGACCACATAATTGAAAATTACAAGGAAAACTATGTTACTTAGGATTAGGAGTGTATTATATACTGAACAAAATGTATGTCCAGGTATGGACATTTCTATCATTTAATATTATCAGACGTACACTAGGTGTATCAGAATTTTTGTAGGAATTTTTGACACCCCCTAACACGAAACTGCGAATAAAATATAAAAAAAACTCGCAATTTCTCTTTAAAAGTGGGTTGTTTATTTTCTTTATGGATTATACTTCCAAAATAAATTATTAAACTTGTATAAAAAGTAATAGAAATATTATTATTTAAAAAACAGTAATGAAATTAATTGAATTTTACGAGTTCAGTATTTTTCAATTTTTAAACTTTAAAAATCTATCAAAATTTTTCTATTGATTCTATTTTTACGATATTTTTAGGGTCAATGTGAAATTTTATGCTCTTTTCAATAAACCGAATATGATATTTTAGACAAACGTTTTTTTTTTTAATTCACGCCCCCTCCCATTTTGAAATGTCTATTAAAAAGTAAATAATCAATTTACTCACCAAAGTTTTATATATCACAAATTGAAGATAAAAGATCAATAAATAATATATTCAAATTTAAAACAAAAAAAGAAGTGTTTTTTAGAAATTTACCTGTAAAGTCCGAAGTTTAAAACTTTTTTTTTTAAAAAAACACTTTGTTTTTTGTTTTGTTTTTTTTTGTTTTTTTATGAAACCCTGGTCCTTGCTCCTTTAATTGAAAAAAAAATTAGGGTTTGAATTACATTTTTCGAGTAGTTATAAGCTTGGAAAGACAGGAAGTCGAATTATTCAATATTTTTCACGCAGTTTCTGACACACCTAGACGTACACACATCTTTTAATGTTAACATGTAAAGGGAATAACTCTGATTTTTCTATTTTTTACAGTATTATTTTCCTTAAGTTGACTCGAGTTACGTGTGTATGCCCAGAGAGATAAATAGGCTGGGTAAAGAAGAAAGAGGGAATTAGGAAGGGAAACATAGTGAAAGGAGAACGTGAGAGAGATAAAAAAAAAATTTTGTCAAACTTTTTTCCCCGGGTAATGTTGGGTAGCCTTGCTGGTAAGAAATATTTTAAAGTTTATTTTGAACATATGCTATTGGTTTTAAGGTAGTCGAAGTATGAAAATAAAATGCATAAAGGTTATTTTATGAATGAAAAAATGTATCCACTTTAGCATTATTCCTACCTAGGCGAAGTATTATAAAAAAGGAAACGAATCAAAATGAATTATATTCATGTTAGTAGCATAGTGGGAAAAACTAACAACAACAAAAAAATAGTCTAATCCAAATGGAATCATGGTTTGTCAGATAAAATTGCTCTTCAGGTCTGACTTTAAAAATGACTATGTTGTAGTCAGCTGCCGGGAAGCAGCCCTGTGATATTGAGTTCCGTAGATAGGAACTCTTAGAAATATACTTTGTTCATGGAAGTTTCGTTTAGGTTTAGCTTCACAGAGAGAGAAGGGGAAATTATTTTACAGTGGTAGTAGCTAGGCGAGTTTTTGCTGTGACTGTTTTACAGGAAAGAGTGGTGTAGAGATTGGAGCTCAGAAGAACACCTATGAAAATAAAACTAGAGAGAGAGAGAGAGAGAGAGAGAATAGCAAAGTTTCTTCATTTAGAAAAGAGACTATAATATTTCTCCGTCGGAACGATAAAGAACATTGAATCATCCTAGGGATGATGGATCACCTGTGCTGGGATCTTATTTAAGTTAGTTTGTGCAGAGCCAGATCCACTCTCTTGTTCCAACCAATCTGATTCAGCTGCAGATCAGGGTCGAGACAGCAGGAGGCCAGATGGGATGCATGAGCTGCCGGAAGTGTTGATCTACTCCTACAACAGTGCCTGGTAATCCCAAATGGTCACCTATCTGCTAATGACCAGGTTCAGTGTTGCTTAACTGTGGTGGTCTAACGAGAACCAGTGTATTCAGTGATTATGTCGTATCGAAAAAAAAAGAGACAATAGGGAAGAGAGAAGATTATTCCCTCTAAATTTCTAGGATGTAGTAACGTTACTCCATTTTAGAACTTATCTTCTTGAGCTTAGCCGAACTGAGTGAACAACTATTATAAGGCTGCACGATTCTTGTTTGTGGCATTCTCAAAATTCTTAATTGGTCTTAAACATGTATTTATGTAGTTTATTACTGAAACATCTAAATCTTTTTGATTGACGCATACAGGCACCTACATGTTTACAGCCTCTCTAAACAAATAAGAGGTTATGAGTAGGGTTGTAAAATGTATTGCTACTTGGCTACTTTAGACCATATCTTTTAAAACAATATCCTCAACATTCTTTTGTTTGTGTTTTGCATTTGTGTTCAAGTTAACAATCCAACTACTTCAACCCTTCCCTCTCTCCTGCCGGATGTTTTGTCTCATTGTTTAAATCTTCCACTTCTGCTGCACTGTGTGAATTTCATTTTTGAAACTCTTTTCTCTGCTCTTTCTTTATTTTTATTTTCTATTATTTTTTCTTTCTTTCTTTCTTTCTTTCTTTCTTTCTTCTTCTTCTTCTTCTTCTTCTTCTTCTTCTTTTTCTTGTGTGTGTGTGTGTGTGTGTGCGTAGGTAAGCAGAAGCTATTACTGAGCTGTTTAAGATAATGATCTCTAAAGAGAATTTATAACATTTGAATCAGAAAGTCTCAGTTTCAAAACCTATTCATGCCGATTTCTTTTTTTCTAAATCTTAATTTCCTATAATTTTCTCATTAATATTCGAATTGTAACTCTCTTATATTAGAATTTTCACTATATTTTACATTAAAGACATTGGAAAGTTGGCTCCAAATTTTGGAAATTTTGGTAAAACTTATTAAAGAAATATTTCTTCTAAACTTATTTGCAAAGGTATTAAAGATGACACTCATTGCATCAACATATTTTGGCTTGGTTTGGTTGTTTTATAGTGGATTTTATCCCTGTCCTGCAGAACATGAATGAGCTTTGTAATGGGAGAGGGAAAAGGGTTACAGTATTAATGTTTGGTACACTTTAAGTTAGAAATCAGTCAGGAAGTGGAGAGATAGAAAGAGATAAGGGAAAAGAAGAAAAAAGGAAGGGAGGTGGGTTGTTGTTTTTGGTTTTGCAGAACATAATTAAGTTTTTCGAAAGGAAGTAGAAAGACAAAATGCATCAATATTAGGTGCATTCCGTTTCAGGAAGCCAATATCTTCAGACAGCCTGATCTGGTGGCACCAGAAAATCTTTTGGGGAAAAAGCATATTTTTGTATATAAAAAAAAATATTGCTTGCGTTATTTGAAGATTTAATTTTCAGTAATTATCTGTAAGAATATCACTAGTCAATCAGATGTCAAATACGATTTTAGCAAGCTTGAATGCATGTGTATAAAAATAATTTAATTTGTTTTTTTAATTTTTGAGATGATGATTGATAATATGGACTACTGTTCTCGTTTTGAGTTTTGATGCGAAAATAGAAATGAGTGGACGCTCTTTCCATTTTGAATTTTAACGACTATCGACTATCGTTCATTGGAAAAAAGAACAAAAACATTCTTCCCATCATTCATTAATAAAAGCCAATATCTGAAGAAAGTCGGATGTTACATCAGGTGAAACGTTTTAAGAATAGCACCTAAAATGAGAACAGCCCAAACCGGCTGTGCGATGTGACGTCACAGCAGAGATAAAAAGAACTCACCTGTTCACAGAAGCATGTATTGGAGATGTGCTTGAGATGTAGAGAATTTGAGATTTGTTCAAGACATGAGAGAGCGGAAAGGACGTGTCCAAAACACGAGTGATGTTCAAGATGTGATGAGAAAAGCACGTGTTCGAGGGATGAGTACCATCACAGCAGAAATAAAAAGTCATACGTGGCCAGAGAAGGAGAAATGAACTGTTTAAATATTTAGAAAAAAATGTGCTGTTGGAAAGACCACATATAAAGGCTTTTGTAAAAACAACAAAGTAAGTCGAGTTTTTTTTTTCCTTTTTATGTTCCTTACGGCAGAGTTTACATCGTGTTGGGTCCATTAAAATGTAACAACACCCTTAAAAAAGGGTGTACAATGTTACAGTCCAAAGAATCAAAATAATACATATTATGAATCCTTAACTCAAAAATTCAGAAACTCTATTTTCATGCTTACTTGCTTTTACTTTAACTGTCCATTTCACCCCCTGATTCCAACCATCTTAGCAACGGTTACCAATGTCAAACTAGTAACTTTTGTAAACATTATCATCGACTGGCTTCCAGGTTTTGATAAACAGGAATCCTTCAGTAAAAAGAAAAGCCGCTTCTTCCCCAAACAAAGAGAGATCTTCGAAAAAGACGTCTGTTCTGATTAATGTTGTACATACAAGAGGCAAAATCTATTTAACCATTTTGCTATGTTTTATTTTTTACTAGCCCCCCCCCCTCCCGGCGTTGCCCGGATGTTTGTAGGTATGTGTTGAGCAAAAAAAAAAAAGTTGTAGTAGGCGGGTAAGCTCGAACCCGTGATGCGAAGGTGGAAAAGAAAGTGGAGGTGTGTGTAATGGTGTTGGTTGAGCAAAAAAAAAAAAAGTGGTAGTTGGAAGGCAGGCTTGAGCCTGCACTGCGAAGGAGGAAAAGAAAAGAAAAAATGTGACACGTTAGTTGCTGCGCCCATGGCCAAACCGGAAGTGACATAGGTTTAAATTAAGGCTAGAAAATCGAAAAGATGTGATGACTTTCGAAAATATCAGCAAACAAAAGCGACCCCTCCCTGTAGAAAAGTGCCCAGTTGAGGGTGAAGGAATTAATGTTTTTGGCCAATTTTTCAATATTTGTCGTCCGAAAGGTCGAGCTTCAAAATGATACTAATCTTGTGAAAATCCGTTGCCTCTGTCGAAAGTTTTTGCAGGACATACAAACATACATACATACATTTAAACAGGTGAGATTTATATTATAGATGGAAATCGCTCCAGACAAGGCATAAAGCCACTTGATGTAAGGAGTCAACAAAAATGAAATATGATTATCGTAAAGATGGGAAACGCCTATTGGCCTTAAGTCTTAAAAAGACCAAGGCTATAAGTAGAAGGAAAACAACAGGAAGAAGAATTACATAAATTTGCAGTTCTTGAAAATAAGAAGCTGTATTACTATGAGATATAAAAATACTGAATTGATGGAGACCACTAGACCAATGATTCAAACAAGCTGGAACAAAAGAAGCAGGGAATAGATCAGACAATTCTGAAGAACAAACGTCATAAATTCCTGCCATGATGCAACTTTCTGTACATGGAGATCTAATTGTATTCTTTAACTTCTAATGGAATTTTCTGATTTCTTCTTACTCTAGCCTTTTGTAGAAAATTTCGTTTTTAGCATTATTTTTGCACAACAATATCCAATTTTGCTAAAATCATATCCGAAATGAAAACCTCGGAAAATGACATTAGAACCTATATTTCCATGCTTTAATTTTGCTATTATTTAAAATGTTTATTTGGTGACAGAGAAAGAGTTCTATTAATAGACGGAAAGTACATTCTTTATTATCTACTTGTTACCCCGCACTTGAAAATGAATTCTTATCTACTTAATTTGTTTAATCTGATTGTAACGGGGTGTTGCTGCCTCCTACATTCAAGGACACCAGACAAACCACTTGTATATAAAGGAAAAGAAAAAATAGGACTTGATAACACTTATGTTTAAATATTATTAGGTTATCACTTTCATCCACTTTTTGCTCATTCGAAATAAGTACCTCATGCTGCCCCCACCTCCCCTTCTCCTTTCACTACAGTCTTTTACTAATATAAATTCGAGAAGGGTCAATACTGGGGGGGGGGGGCAAGTGTTGAACCCTCCTCTTTGCTCTTATCTCTAGCTTGAGTATATTGCCTAAGAGGGTAAAAATAATTTCATTGGTTAAGTACTTACTTTCATTGAGGTCACTTTCTACTTGAAGTATTATGTATAGAGAGAGATAGATAGAAAGATAAAAAGATACATAGAGAGAGAGGGAGAGAGAGAGAGGGGGAGGATGAGAGAGAGAGAGAGAGAGAGAGAGAGAGATCTTGTGGATTTTCTGAAACTGAGAGTTTTGCCATTTTGTCCACTTTAGTTTTGGGGACTCTGAGAAAAGGAAAATGCATTGTGTTCCTATCTCAACCAGCACCTGTTTTTATACTTTGCTTTTTACTGTCACTTGTAAAATAAAACCTTAATAAGTCACCTCTTATGAAGGCTAAAAGCCATTCGAGGATAACGGTCAATGAGATGGATATCGATGTAATTTTGTGTTTGACGTTTATTTAGAACTTTCTCGTCTTTGTCAATAAACTATTCCTTTTCCATGAAATTAGGTTTGGTTTTTAACGTCTGTAAATGAAGATCAGTCAAAAAAAAAAAAAAAAACAAACTTTCCCTCAAAAGAATGAATATCTGGATCTGCTTCATTCAAAACTGCCAACGGAAAAGTTTAAAAGGTGAATTTTATCCCCAAGCACTCAATCAGCGATCAGCCTCCTCCTCTCCTTTGGCCGACTACTACAGTACCCGCTGCCCCCTCATACCAAAACAGCAAATGATGATCAGTCAAAATGGAGGAGACGACAGCTAAGCCAAAATTGCCCAGAAGTTGTGAACAGTACTCCATTTTAAAGCGAACCTGGCTCTTATACAGATAGAGGATTGCATCTTGCATCAGCAGTGAGATACTTACTGGAGCGGTAGAGTGATCCAACAATTTTTCCAGCGATCTTAACAACAGATTTGATGTATGTGTTCCATTTCAGATCAGAAGTGAAGGTCAGTCCCAGAAGTTTGTCAGGACATGGGCTTCCCTAAGACAAGAGCCATTCATTTCTGTTGGGGCGTAGTGGGGATCGAAGCGATTATGATGAAAGGAGGGAAGTTTGGTTTTCGATGCAGTAAAATTAACCAACCACCTTTTTCCCCATTGCATAATGTTCTCAAGATCAGGAGTGAGAGAATCAGATCTTTTTCATTGCTGGTCTTTGAAGTGTCACCATAGATTACCGTATCCTCTGCATAAATGTGTATGAATGACCTAAGAATGTGATTTGGGAGATCATTGATGAAGATCAGGAAGAGGGCTGGGTCCAGGAGGGAACCCTGAGGAACGCCGGCGTTAATACAATGAGTTTCTGATTTCTGCTCATCAACGACAACTCTTATAAGCCTATTAGAGAGAAAGGTTTTTATAACTGAGAGGACATTCCAGCTATTCCATAGCTGGCGATCTTGTGGAGTAGACCTTTCTGCCATACTCTATCAAAAGCCTTTGATATGTCAAGAGCTATTACTCTAGAGACAAAACCTCCATCGAGAGACTCACTAATTCTGTGTGATATAATAGTTAGTACATCAGCTGTAGATCTCGCAGAATGGAAACCATAATTAAATACCTTCAGAAGTAATCACGCTTAATTCATGTAAAGACTTGCAACTGAGCCCAAATTGTAGCCATGAAGTCCGATACATCTATTATATGACTCTGATTTTGACGTAAACATTTTTGCTCACAGTCGAAATGTTGATAGAATATCAACTTTAGATTTTTTCAAACTTGATGTTTTGATATGATGCACTTTGATAACCATTCAACAACAAAAAACAAAAAAATCAGCAAACGCTTAGTATGATTTGTTTTTCACTGCAGCAATGTAACATAAGGCTGGGAAATAGCTCCCCCAAGGGGGGAAATCCGGTTGGGTACAAAAATAGTAAAGAATGGAAAAGTCAGTATTCCCAGATAGTGGCATCTCAGGCGATCGGCAATAAACTAACATTTCCTCTTAAAGGAGGAGATGGTATTTATTTGCTCTCCCACCGAGCAAATTAGGCACAAGGCCGATTTTTAATGTGAGGAGTTAAGGGGAAATGGGGACCAACTCCCCGGGGAGTAAGGGAGCTGGATAGTGACAATTGGTATGAAGGGTTGCCCCTACATTGACCAAGGTCTTATATGTGGGGTCGCCCCCACATATGGTCTTTGCTTGCAGTATCTGCCGGAACAGATACTACACTTTGATCCCGGCTTAAAAGAGGAGATAATGACTGAGAATACCAAGTCGAATCATACCTCAATTTGAAAAAAAAAAAAAAAAAAAATGAATAAGACACAAAAATAAACAGGTCTGCACATTTTTTTTTTTTTTTTTTTTACTTCAAACAAGGCAGACTGCTACTTGGACATAAGGGGCTAGTATTTGGGATCATGTCTAACAGTTGGATTATGGGGAGTTGAGCAGCATGATGTCTGTTTACATTACATTTAAACTTCTGCATGTCAATTCAGTCAGGGAAGCAGGAAACAGGGAGGAAATTCCAAAGTCTAACAGTCTGAGGGAAAAAAACTATTAGAGTAGTAGGGACTTCAGCAGTGAAGAGGTGAGATTTTGCTCCTTCAGAACATATCCAGTCAAAGAACTTGCAAAAAGGGCACAGGGATTCAACGTTGCAGCGATGGATCAAAGGTTGGAGCTTGGCCAATAGTGTGAGACCTAATAGATTTGAGACCCTTTTTTTTGGACTCTGTCTAAGACTAGTGGTAGATTCACCTGCCCAGATGTGGCAACAATACTCCATGCATGGGTGAATGATAAGTTTGTAGAGACATCGAATACTCTCAGGTGTGAGTAATTTTCTAGCACTGTAGAGGGAGCCCACTTTTATTAATCTATTAGAGTAAACGCTTTCCGGCATCTGGAGACCTCTGCTCTATTAATCAATGAGTCAGTCAAGTTGACTCAATTGGTTTGACTATTATCATAGATAAAACCTCACAAATTCCAATGTTCTAGCTCATGTGTCGTTCACTGTGAATGGTTTTATAATCTTTTACAAAACGTGTGTGAAGCTCATTGCATTGAATAAAAAAAATTGTGTGTAAAATGTTATTCTTTTTTTTTTTTTGTTATTCAATCTATTATAGCAGCACCTGGAATTACATAATTTCCTTTACAGCTTTGCTAATATCAAGTGCTCTCTCACTTCGGCAGCTCTTAGAGTCAAGCACCAAAGAATATCACTTCTTATTGACACTTAGCATAAAATTGTCTCAGAAATAAAGAATGGAATTACTTCATTCTGACAATGCAATTAATCGAGTTGATTTCTTTACAGGATTTTTGTGTTTTCACTGAAAAGAAAAATTGTGTGAGATTAAATATAACAAAACTTTTATATATATATATATATATATATATATGTGTGTGTGTGTGTGTGCTTGTTTCTCTTTTATCTTTTCTGTTTTTCTTTTTTATTATATTTTCTTACTACTTTTTTCTGTCCATTTCTTTTTGTTCTTACTTTCTCTCTCGTTTTTTTCTAGCTCTCTCTCATACTGTCTCCCTTCTTTTCTCCCCCCCCCTCTCTCTCTCTCTCTCTCATAATTTCTCTTTTTTCTCTCTTTACTTCCGTCTCTTTTCTCTCTGTATTTCTGTCTATTTGCCTTTTCACCTCTTTCTCATTTGTTCTTTCTCTCTTTCTCGTTCTATATCCCTCTCTTTCTCTCTTGTTCTTCCTTACTCTTAGTTTTTTTTTCTTTTTATCCCTTCCGCCCAATTGTGCTTTTCCTGTCTGTTTCTTTTACTCTCTTTGCCCTCGCTCTCTATTTCTCTTGTTCTCTCTCTTTATCTATCTATCTATCTATCTATCTAATTCACTCGGTTGTGCTTTTCCTATTTGTTTGTCCTCTTTCTCTTCTATTTCTCATTTGTTCTTTGTCTCTCTTGTTTATTATCCTCTTCTCTTTTACTCGCTTTCCCCCTTTTCGCATTCTCCCAGTTTCCTTTTAATCTATCCCTTTCTTCCTCTTTCAACCATCCGTCTACCCAATCTTTCTTTCCGTTTTAATGAGGTTGGCACTTTGCATTTGCCGATTGATGTCAAAGAGTTACGATGTGTTATCTTTGTGCTTCTGGCTTTTTCATTTCAAAAACTCGTTTTATTTATTTATTTTATTTTTTGCTTTGTTTTTGCAGTGTGAATTTTCATTTACTTTGAAATCATGTTTTTTATCCTTTTCTTCTTCTATTATTTTTTCTTTTTGGCACCTGGCAACCATAAATCTTGAAGATATTTCTAACCAACCATTTGATTTTAGAGCAGAGACAAACAAGCAAGAATGTGTACATATGAATCGACTTCTATGCTTACACATTACTGAAGTCCTATTTTATCTATAATCTATCTATCAATATATATAATAATTTATGAAAATATATGGCAATTAAGCTATACAGAATCATGTTTAAGCATATTGTACAACCGGGCAACGTCAGATTGCCAACTAGTTGATACATAAAACATTTTAACTCATTATATGTAGATACCTGAAATAATTATATATCAATATCTCTAATATAAATCTCACCTGTCTATTTAAATGTATGTATGTATGTATGTTTGCCTAAAACTTTTGACAGAGGCGACGGATGTTCTCGAGATCAGTATCGTTTTAAAACTGGACCTTTTGGACGATAAATATCGAAATATTGGCCAAAAATATTAATTCCTTCACCCTCAACTGGGCACTTTTCTATGAGGAGGGGTCACTTTTTTCGCTGATATTTTCTAAAGTCCTCCCCTCTTTTCGATTGACTAGCCTTAATTTAAACCTTTGCAACTTCTGGTTTGGCGATGGATGCAACAGCAAAGATGTCACTTTTTTCTTCATGTTTTTTTCCTCCTTCTTTCACAGTATGGATTCGAACCTGCTTGCGTACTATCACTTTATTTTATTTTTTTATTTATTTTTTTTTGCTCAACACACACCTCCAAACACTCAGGCAACGCCGGACACCCAGGCTAGTATATACATTGCATATCAAATTATTAACGAGTTTACATTTTTTAAAAATATTTAAGGAACGAGTGAATAAAAATCCATGAAACTTTGAGAAAGTGCTTACAATACTATTCAGCTATCCCACTCAGAAAATAAAAGTATTTAAAGCAGTTTTAGTGAAACTATGGCAGAAGATAGGATAGGAATATCTGTTTATTTCAGTATGTCAAGTTATTAACGAGGTTGAGAAAAAAACACAATATACCCATAACTTGTTTATTGATATAATTTTCAAACATTAAATAAACTAGGAAAAATGCTTAGAACACAATAACTACATAGCAATTTCTATGCTGACATAATTAGTAGGGGAAAAGCGATCCTTTTTTATGAATTTATTGTAAAAGACGTTGGTCCACAGAATTAGTAAAATTTGTGATTTCGTCAACAGTTATTCCTCAAGATACCTCTTGGAGAGCGTCCCACAACTCATCTTTGCTCTTAAATTGACACCCACTTGCATAGAAGCATCGCTTCATGATACTCCAAAGGTTCTCAATTGGGTTAAAATCTTATGAATTCGAAGGCCACTCCATTTTCAGTAGCCCAGAGAACCCCAGTTGTTGCAAATACTCTTTGCTTTTGTTTGTTACATGCGGGGAGCATTATCCTGCATAAAAATAATGGTTTTTCTGAACGTCAACCTTTGCTTCTTCAGCCATGGTTCAAAGTGCTCCGTCAGAAAAGCTATGTAAACATTTGACGTCATTTTTACGCCTTCTGAGATTCTCCATGGGCCAACTAAAGTACCTCCAATAATCCCAGCCCAAATCATTATCCTACCACCACCTTGTTGGCACCTTAAATGCTGATGACGATATTGTCTATCTAGGACCCATCCCTTGTTCCAGCCATCTGGGCCATGTGACACGCACTTCATCCGTGAACAAAACTTTCGAAAAATCCGTTTTCATGTTGTCCTCTGTCCATTTCAATCAGTTTTGTATGTGATGTTGCTTTAATGGAGGCTTTGTCACAGGCTTAACAGACTTTGCAACTTCTTTCAGAAGGCGACATCGAGTACTTTTTGAGACATTCTTCAATGCGGTTGGGGGACAGACTTCTCGATTTGTCTGCTCAGGATTCTTAACAACTTCACATTTAATTTGGAGTAGAGAACGGCGTGAAGCAACTCTAGATTGACCTTTATCAGATCTTTTGCATACCTTTGTAGGGTCCTTGACAAAGTTCTTCCCAGTTTGATGGTACCATCCTATCATTTTCGATATTTCGAGGGTAGTTTTACCTTTTACTTTCTATTCTGTAATAGTACTCTTTTCAGAACTACTCAAACCATCTTTACGACCCATTTTATTGATGAAACAAACTGCCTTGTTAATAATTTGACACACCTCAAATACCGTAGATTCAGCAATTACGATGGCAAGTTGTTTATATTGCGCGGAACAATACAAAAATTTCACAGTACGCGCAGTTCAGCATTGCCAAGGTTTCCAAAGCTTTTGATACGAAACTACCGGTAAGTTTCTGAAACTGGTAAAAAAATGTTATCTCATTAATAATTTGACACACAATGTATATAAGTGAGAAAGTAAATCACTACAATAGCAAGTAGATCTCCTTGCGACTAAATTAAGGTATAACAATATGAGGGACACTACAGTCTGTTTATCAGATATTATAGTTGGAATGTGAAAAAAACATAGAAAGAAAAATATCTCACTTTGGTCTTTAACTAGCTGTGTTCGGACGTGTTTTCAGGGTTTTTTATTTTTAAATTTATGTTTGTTTGCCTCTCTGGGAAGTGGAATCTCCAGTTATATATAAAAGAATAAAACGTGAAAAAAGTTTTGAAATAAAAACAAAAAACCCAAAAAACAATCAACTTGTATGCCAAAGAGGAAGATCTTTCTTCCTCTTCGCAATGTTTCACTTTGGACTTCCTGTCCGTGACGTTATATACTGACATGTAGCTCTAACTTTAACGGAACCTCTAAATGAAATTTCTTGCTTAACTTATCTAACATGGAATTTTCCCATTTCTAATCTTATTTTTACTGCAAAATGTAAATTTTTATTTCAATTTTATGGAAGTCACTTCAGACAAGACATGAAGCCACTTGATATAACGAGCTAAAAAATACTAATTTTAAGGTAAAAAAATACTAGCCAATGATAAGTGTTAGATGGATAGATTGTGAACCATAAAACAGTATATACATACATACATACATACATACATACATACATGCATAGTAGTTTCCTTCAGTCTTCACAGACTATGGATACCCACTGCAAGGGTGCCTGCGCATGGAATTTTTGTGGAGAAGAGTTATGCAGTCTCCAACCACACCTCTCCTGAGACGATGTTGTTAAATACCAGTGGGAATTTGAGGTTTAGGACAACTAGAAACAATGCCGAGATAAGCAGAGAGCACATACAGCGCCTAGAATTCCCAAATGGTCACCAATCTGATACTAGCCAGGCTCAACGTTACTTAACTTCAGTGCCCTGACAAGAACTGGTGTGTCACTGTGGTTATGCTGTATATAAATAAAACATCTACTGTTGCCAAATGGACCAGGTTCAATGTTGTTTTAACTTCTACTAGCAAATATTATATAGTGCATTTGAATCGATAGCAAATATTATATAGCGCATTTGAATCAATAGCAAATATTATATAGTGCATTTGAATCGATAGCAAATATTATATAGTGCATTTGAACCACTAGCAAATATTATATAGTGCATTTGAATCGATAGAAAATATTATATAGTGCATTTGAATCAATATCAAATATTATATAGTGCATTTAAATCAATAGCAAATATTATATAGTGCATTTGAATCGATATCAAATATTATATAGTGCATTTGAATCGATATCAAATATTATATAGTGCATTTGAATCGATAGCAAATATTATATAGCGCATTTGAATCAATAGCAAATATTATATGGTGCATTTGAATCGATAGCAAATATTATATAGCGCATTTGAATCAATAGCAAATATTATATAGTGCATTTGAATCAATAGCAAATATTATATAGTGCATTTTAAACGATATCAAATATTATATAGTGCATTTGAATCAATAGCAAATATTATATAGTGCATTTGAATCAATAGCAAATATTATATAGTGCATTTGAATCGATAGCAAATATTATATAGTGCATTTGAACCACTAGCAAATATTATATAGTGCATTTGAATCCATAGGAAATATTATATAGTACATTTGAATCAGTAGGAAATATTATATTGTACATTTGAATCAGAAATATTATATAGTGCATTTGAAGGGAGAAATTGCCAAAGTATGGCCACAAATGAAAAAAGAAAATAGCTCTTTTACCAAAGTAAGTATTGTTGCCACATCTGGGCTGGTGCATCTAATACTAGTCTCTCCCTCTTAGACAGGGCTCAAAAACGAATTTTCAATCTAATAAGTTCAACACTGTCAGCTAAGCTCCAATCCATGTTCCATCTCTCTGCCTGTTTTACAAGTATTTTAATGAAATATGCTCTAATGAATTTATAGTATTTGTGTGCCTTCGATGTAAATACTCCTAAAAGTAGCAGAATCCCACCCTTTCACTGTAGAGGTCTCTAGATGCTGGAAAATTTTCTACTCTAATATTTTCTTCCCTCAAACTGCTAGACTTTGGAATTGCTTCCCTGTTTCCTGCTTTCTTTACTGTACTAACATGCAGAAATTTAAATGTAATACAAACAAACATCTCTCTGCTCAATTCACTACATAGTTCCCAAATAGTAGCTCCTTACGCCCACGTGGCAATATGCCTCGTTTGGGGTTAACAAGAATTAAAAAAAAAAAAAAAGAATGAAAGAAAGGGTAATATGATGCCGCGTGGTGGGTGGAAAAGGGGACATAGGATTAAATCCCGGCCAGTACCGAGTGTCCTTGTCAGTTTAGAGATGCAAATGATGTTTTTGTGTGAAAAGAAAACAAATTTGCTATTCGATGAATATCGATCAATGCGAAATGTTTTAAACGATTTGTTTATGAAGATGTTCTCTCTGCTCTATTGACCTCTGACCTTTCAATCTGAATTTTCTGCAGATGAAAATGTACGTATATTCAAATAAATAAATAGGCTTTCATTTGGAACCTTTTTTTTTTTAATTTATTTCTCTTTCTACCTCTTCTTTTTCAAAATAATATCTAAAGATTAGAAAAAATATGTTTTCTAATAAACACACATTAACGCGCAAGCGCGCACACACATATACGTGTGTTTCACTGTATCACAACTCATTTAACAATGTTTTGATATTGTCCAAATGCCTAAGCTCCGTTTGTTTATACAAAGAGCATCGCTTAATACTCTAATAGCAATTTGTATATCACTTCCCAGTATGCTCAAGGAGAGAGTTAAAAGAATTAGAGAAATTCTTTAAGAAGAGACTTATTGGGATAATGCAAAGCTCAACAAATTGAGGTGGAGATCATACAAAAGATAAAATATATATATATATATATATATATATATATATATATATATATATATATATATATATACTAATGCATATAGATTTAATCGTTTATTCAATATGGAGGTGTCATCGATTAGGGGTGTAGGATCTCTTTGTACCTAGGTATTTCGAAGCCTAATGCTTCTCATCAGAAGAAGAGAACAGATGCTAGGTAGCATATGCGATGTCTAGCAATAACTACATTAGGAACGAAATAATGGGCATGAGAGGAAAAGGATAATACATTAAAACTGTGAAGGAAGGAAGATAGGCGAAGTACAGTAAATTTGTTGATACCACATAGTGGATATAGGCTTTGAAATACCTAGGTATAAAGAGTTTACTTATCCTACATCCCTAATTGATGTAGCATCTATATTGAATAAACGATTAAATCTATATACATTAGTATATATTTTTATATTGTCACGCTTTTATTCTTTTATATATATATATATATATATATATATATATATATATATATATATATATATATATATATATATATGTGGTGGGGGGATGAGCGTGGCTCAGAGGTTATAGAATGAGGATACAGAGTTGTATGTTTTGGTTTCGATTCTATCTGATGGCACAGTCAATTATCTGAATTTGTTTGTCATCGTCTCAAATTTTAACGTCATGGCGTCAAATCAAGCAAACTTTTCAAACTCAATAACTAAGGTTGGAATGCTATGTTTTGGTTTCGGTTCTAGCTGAAGTCATATTGTTATTATTTATTTATTTTTTGTTAATTTTTTAAATCACTACTATATATTGGGTAAAATATAATCAATATTGGATCTATAATAATAAATACAAAATTTGCATGAATTAAAATATCATATTTAAACGTATTTTATGACCTGGTCATGCCGGGTGAGAGCACTATTATATATTGGGTACAATATAATAACCAGTAGAGAATTGGCTCTATAATAAAACAGGCTCCTCCAGTCTTTGACAGACTGTGGATACCCACGTAGGGGTGTCTGTGCGTTAATTTTCTTTTGGCAGGAGGTGCGCAATCTCCAACCACACCTCTCCTGAGTCGACATTGTTAAATACCAGTGGCAAGTGAAATACAGGATGACTGGAAACAAATACCGAGATAAGCAGAGAGCACATACAGCGCTTAGAATTTCCAAATGGTCACCCATCTGATATTAACCAGGCTCAACGTTGCTTAACTTTGATGATCTGACGAGAACCGGTGTGTCAACGCGATTATGCCGTATGTTGGTTCTATAATAATAGATATGAAATATGCATGAATTAAAATATCATATCTAAGCATATTTTACGATTGGCCATCCTTCTAGTTAATAATAAAAAATGTTTAATACCGTTTTTTCTTGATTGTTATAATACTTTCACTTTTTCACAGACTGTTTTGAAATTTGGTAACATAACTGAAAAGACTGTGTTCTTTAATATGATGCTGTCGTTTGCAATGGAAAATATATTGTCATCGTAAAAACGATTTTAGTTATTATAAAAAAAAATCATTTCGGTGTAACGATGAGATGATGAAATACGTATTAAAATCCAAATGTAAATATCATGGAGTCTGGCAAGAGTTATTCCTTTCCATTAAGACATTTTCCACTGTATTTTAAAAAATAGTTGTAGACAAAGAGTTATGATTTAATCATTGTGCAGATTTGGAATACAAACACCATTTCGTATTGATACAGTTTGGGCATTAAGGATGTTAAGAGTTGCATGAAAATTCATTACTATGGTAAACGTTCTATTTCATTTGTCTCTAATTTCCTTCCCCCCCCTCTCTCTCTTTCTCTCTCTCTCTCTCTCTTTCGTTGCCGTGTTTAACTGATGATTCCCGAAAGGATGAAACACTAGTGTCTATAGGTATTTAATTATTATAGTAAATAATTATATCAGCCCCTTTAAGAAACTCATTTCTTATTGTGGAGCACTTTACAATTGAATTAAGTCGATCAATTTAGCTCGCATGCACAGATCATCATACAATGATTAGACCACTCTGACAGACGTTAAAAAACATTTAAAAATAAATGTTTAAATTTCAACAGTATTTCTCGCAGTTAACGACGGCCGAATAGATTTGGTCCTTGCTAATGGAGTCAGAAATGGCTTTGTTGCCGGGTTTGAATCAGTCGACCGGTGTCAATTGTGACACCTTCACTGATGATTTCCAAAAGGATGAAACACTAGTGTCTGTAGGTATATATATATATATATATATATATATATATATATATATATATATATATATATACTCCTATAAATTTGTTTTTGATTTTTTGTGTGTATTGACATTCATGTTGAAAACCCTTTTTATATTTACTTAAAAGGAAAATACAACTTTTCTTATATATGAGTTGTGAAATTGCATTCATCTTCAAAAGATTTCGCTAATTTGCATATTATTTTAAACATTCATTTTAATTAATTCCCTATTAGTTTCTGCGGTTTTCTCATGGGATTATCATATTTAGTTAACTATTGCGTGTAATTATATTAATGCAGATATTTTACATGATTTAGACTTGCGTAATATTTGCGTAAAAAGTTTATAGTAAACACAAAACTCTTTCCATATATATTTATGCATACGTATGTATATTTGTTTAAAAAATTTTGCCTACAAAACTCCTCCTAGAGTTTTTGATTTATAGACATGAAACTTCATATATAAAGTATTTGAACACATGGGAAACTTGATATTTGGGTTTTAGCCCTGGAAAATCGGTACAAAAGTGTGAAAATAAAAAAGAATGAAATTTGCCAGGTGAAGGTCGAATGCCGGCATTACGAATATGCATGCATAATGTAATAGCTATTGGTTCATATTTTAATTTTTAGCCTTGAAGCAAACATGACTAAATAGCTCAGTCATTAACGGCAAAGGAAGAAGTAAATCGTAAGCTAAACGTTTTGGTTTAGTTTCTCGATGATGGAGCACGAGTCATTTTTTTTTTTTAACTTTTTAAATCATTACTATATTAACTTTTTAAATCAATACTATATTATGGGTCCAATATAATGTAATAATAAATACGAAATCTGCATTAATCAAAATACCATATAAGCGTATTTTACAACCGGGCAATGCCGAGCACCTTACTAGTGTATATATATATATATATATATATATATATATATATATATATATATATATATATATATTTCTGTGGTAATATGTTTTTCAATTATACATCACTTTTTATGTATACCAATCTTTTAATTTATGGAGCTCAATGTAATTACAGAGTATATAACAAATAAATGACAAGCCAATCTATATTCAAAATTTCAAGATTTTGACCATCTTAAGACTTATTCCTTTAAGTAAGATGGTCAAAATTTTGGAATTTGAAATATAGACTTTTGTTATTTATTTGTTATATATATATATATATATATATATATATATATATAAAGAGAAAGGAAAGGAAATTAAAGACAGAATGAGAAAAGATATTTTCTCTCTTTCTCTCTCTCTCTCTCTCTCTCTCTCTCTCTCTCTCTCTATATATATATATATATATATATATATATATATATATATATATATATATATATATTATTCTTTATGTAAATGTAGTGATATCTTGCTCGATGTGCAGACCGTTTCAATCATATTTGATTTCATCAGACAAGAAAAATTAAAATGGTTCAAGACCATTTTAAAATTTTAAGGAGAGAAAATATCCCATGACTGGCATAAAGCAAGGTAAAAGTTCTTAAATGTTATAAACGGTTTGCACATCGTAACAAGATATGACTATATTTACATAAAGAATAATAAAAACATATATAATTAGCTCTCTTTGATTGAGCGCTATCACTGACCCTTCTTGAAATTCAATTATTCTTAATTTTTGGATATCTTTCTACTTAGAAAAAAAAAAAATATATATATATATATATATATATATATATATATATATATATATATATATATATATATATATATATATATATATATATATATATATATGTATACTATTTCTAGTGACACGACACATTATTTTGGTCGCCCATTGACACCTACGGGTTTATAGAAATACTGAAAACTCTTTGACTGAAAAATGACTACCCTTGATACCTTTAGCCCTATGGACCGAGTTTCCAATTTTGAAGTGAAACCATAGGTATCGATGAACGACAAACTAATGTATAGTGTTATTTGAAGCAAACATATATGCTTTTAAATACGTAATCGAGAACTCTGGCCATTTCTCTTACATTAAAAAACACTATATATATATATATATATATATATATATATATATATATATATATTTGGTCCGTCGCCAAATTCATTTATACCATTTCTGTGATAATGCATTCGTTTTGTTATCTATTTTACATCAGAGTTTGTTTTTTTAAACAAGATTGCATCTGTCTTGTCGATAGGCTTTTAAGAGGTAATGAAAACACAATTTACTTTCCATCACACCCTGTGTACTTTATCTCCTTGTTTCTTGATCCCTACACATTTTCTCTTTTTCTTCCTTAACGTAGTTCGTAACTAGAAGTATAAAGCAAATATGTAATCTATTTCCTTTTGTGT
>NC_136490.1:31814575-31847075 GCF_053919585.1 Euprymna scolopes | reverse complement strand
TAATCGGGGGGGGGGGGGGGGGGTTACAAATCTATAATTAAATATTTAGAGATTTATAAAAAATCGGAATCAGTAATTATATCGGAATCAGGAATTTAGTACAGAATCGGTAATTGTATTGGAATCGTCCCATCATTAATATTTATATATATACGGATATATGTAAAATATTTGAATCGTCCCATCACTAATATATATATATATATATATATATATATATATATATATATATATATATATATATATATATATATATATATATATATATGTTGGCTGTGAGGTTTGTTTGTTGCTAATGGAGTCAGAGATGCCTTCGTGGCCATGTTCGAATCTCTCAGCAGACTGTAATTGTGACTCCCTGCACTGACGATTTCCAAAAAGATGAAAAGATGAAACACTAGTGCCTGTATTTAAATAAATTATTATAGTAATAATTTATATATATATATATATATATATATATATATATATATATATATATATATATATATATATATATATATATATATATGTATATATATATATATATATATATATATATATATATATATATATATATGTATATATATATATATATGTATATATGTATATATATATATATATATATATATATATATATATATATATATATGTATGTATATATATATATATATATATATATATATATATATATATAAAGAGAGAGAGAGAGAGAGAGAGAGAGAGCAGTAGTATGATTTCCTGTCTGGTGATGCCCGGATGCACTTCTTGACTGTATGCTCCAAAACATGTTATAGTTCACAAGCAGTTCAGTTAGATCAAATGTAGACATCATATGGAGATATATGCAGAGCAGGAAATTTTGTTGGTTTGGTCACATTTAAAGAATTTATGAGTCCTTGAGGTGTAAAATAGTTTAGATAGCAGTACCAGGAGGCTAAGCAAAACGTGGGAGAAAGTGGTAATGACGGATTTTAGAGAGAGGGAGAGGGATAAATAAGTGTAACAGAGCCAGTAGCGTTTTTATCACCAGCAGCTGTATGATAGCTAACATATGCAAATGACCAAGCCGGCTGTGCGAAGTGATGTTACAGTGGAAAAGGAGAAAGTAAAGAAAAAGGAGAGACAAAAAGGCACATGTGGCTGCAGAGGCAACGGAGAAGCATGTGTTCGAGACATGGCTGGAAAATAACAGCGAGCGACATTGGATGATGAAAGCAGCTCATAAAGGACATGGTAGACGAGATAGACTAAATGAACAGTTTAAAACCAGATGTAATGAGTTGTTGAAAATACCAAGAATAAATGTCTTTTGTTAAAACTGAAAAAAAAAAAAAAAGATGAGTTGAATTCCTTTCCTTTGTTATTGCGACAGACTCTACGTGTTAACGTTACATAAAGACCTGGCCAGAGATAAATTAATTTAGGAGTCAATTTCTAAAAGCTGTATAAGACATGCCAGTTGGTACAACGGACGTTAAACTGATTATACTTATGATGATGATGGTGACTGCGACTTCAACAGAAATAAATGACTATTTAAATGGTTTGTAATAAAAACAGGAATGCGAACATTGTCTCCACTCGTATCTCCCCCCCCCCTATATTTTCTTTGAAATTCACGTCTTTAATATCCCGCCAATTTTCCGTCCGACTCTTAATCTATTGAAGTTCCTTGAATAAAAAAGTAAGATTTTTTTTTCTTCTTTGTGTCCCCACCTGCACATACCGACTGGCTGATTTTTTTTTGTTCACTTAAATAGATGGTCTTGTCGTATGCTGCACATGCACTCATGCATACACACTGAGACAAGTATGTACGCACAGAGATTTTACATGCAACTTAAAATGTGTGCTTTGTGTTACTTGTTCAATCACAGCAAATTCATGATATAACCTGCACTGTGTGGTTGTTTATGAATATACTTACAAGTGACAGTTTTTCTTTTTAATTCCATGTTTAAGATCTTCACATAATGTCTAATCTGTGTTGTAAGAATAGGACTATAAACAATCATGTTTTTTTTTCTTTTTCTTTTTTTTGTAATAACATACTCAGCGCTGTAAGAAGTCTGAAGGAGGAATGGTGAATCATTAGTATTACTAAAAAAAAAAGAAAAAGAAAATACACTCCATTACTTGTCCAATTTCTTCTTCTGCATGGTCTTCGGTTGAAACCGATCATATCTATGTAGCTGCATTTGGTTTCTTGTATTTTGTTACCGGAAATTAGAACCGGTCATCAATTTTGGTTGTCAAAGGAGCCTTTGTCGACCATGTTGCTCAGATCTTTCTTCTGAGTCCTAAGGCTTTATATTTGGTTTGTTGTATTTTGTACCTGAAATAAGAACCGTTCATTCATGTTGGCTGTAAAAGTAGCCACTGTCAACCATGTCGGTCAGATCTTTCTTCTGGGCCTTAATTTAGTTTGTTGTATTTTGTTACCTGAAATCCATGTTGGTTGAGAGAGGAACCTATGTCGACCATATTTGGTTTGTTGTATTGTGTAACCTGAAATAAGGACTCGTCATCCATGTTGGCTGTCAAAGGACCCTCTGTCGACCATGATGTTCAGATCTTTCTTTTGAACCCTCAGGCTTTTTCTATTTGCTCAGTGTCGTTTTTTAATGTTTTTTTTAGTGTATGTTGCAAGACCAGACCCAAACTTATTTTACCTTTTGTGGTTCATTCTTCCTCTGCATGGTCTTTGGTGCTCATCATATTTGTTTATCTGTACTTTATTTACTATATTTGTGTTACCAATGAATAAAAAGGGTTCACATTCACAGGATGCTGAATGAGTCGTCCATGTTAGCTATCATCTGTTGACCACGATGCTGAAATCTTTCTTCTGAGCCCCAAGCCTTCTATTTTTGTTTAGTCATCATTTTAATCATTCAGTTTGTGATTGTGGTCATGGGCATAAAAGTGGAGAGTAGAAAGTTCATCTTGGGTTTACTTTTGGCAGTTTCATAACTCTCACTTCTTCCAATGTTTTGTCCTTTAGTTTTCACATTTTATGAGCAATGTTTCTGCTAAAAGGGATAAGAATTGCTGTCTGTTGTGTAGACTGTTGCTTTGAGGGAATGTAGAGATTTTCAGTTCTCTCATGGTATTCATTGTTATTCAACTGTCAATCTGTCCATCAACTTAACCCTTATCCTCAAGTGTTTTTAGCCTTAATAAGTGGTGACACTGTAGAGTGTGTGTTTAATGAACTTTAACTAAATCTAGTGATGAGGCCCCAATTTGTGAGCTTTCGACAATTTTGGGTTATCCCTTAGTTGCTCTTGCCTCCGAGTTCACTTAAACCTGGAATTCTAGTCTCTGTTATAGTTCCATCTATGGTGTTATTTACCTCTGATTTTCCCCTTCTGAATATTTGAGGACCAGTAAGCTTAGAGATACAGAAAGGGATGATTTCAACCGCACTTAAGAGTCCTCATTACTTAAAATATTACCAGAAAAATTATATAGAATCAGTTGTATTAGTAATTACATTTTAGAAATAAAGAAAAAAATAGATATGTGCATTAATCTGGCTCAAAGTTAAATTCCGCTTTTGAATATCTATATGATGTAAAATTTTAAAACTTGTATTCCTTATCTAATATATAAAGTAAAGTCAGTCTGCTTCCAGGACTCCTTGTGGTTAATAGCTTTTTAAATTTTTTTAATCTATTAATAAGTAACTACTTATCAAGGCATGAAGGCCACTTAAGTATAAGGGTTAATTAATTTATTAGCCAGAAGATGAGACAAACACTGCAGATTGAAGATTATGGTTGAAAGGGAGCAGAATTTGATTGAGAGGATAACTCAACAAGAATTTGTTAACATTGGACTTGAAAGTGACTATGTTGTATACAGCTGGGAAATAACCCTGCGGTAATCTGTTCCACAAATAGGTAATTTCTTGAATAGAAACTCTAGTCATGAAAGTTTCATTTAGCTTCAAGTGCACAAAGGAAGAAAGAGAAATTATTGACAGTGGTCGTAGATAAACAAGTTTTTGCTGTGACTGCCTTATAAAGGAGAACCACAGATTGGTGCTCAGTCGAGCATCTACGATGTTTACTTTTTATTTTTGCTTTGGCAGTTTCTTTTTTTTTTTTTCTAGTATTGTACTTTTACTAAGAGATAATCTAAGTTAATAACCTGCACAGAGGCCTTTTCTGATTGCTATTTGTTTTTTATTTTTTATTTTTACTCTACATTTGCTTGGGAATGATTTTCTTTTTACAAAGGAGTCATCACATATCAAGGCCCTGAGGCAACTCGAGGATAAGGGTTAATGTTTGTACAGTAGTAATTGGGGCAATAGTGTAGTAATCGTTTGTGGTGAAGATATGATATATTTAGATTATTTACAAGGACGGTTCAGTAAGAACTTGTTTATGCTGGACTTTAAGATGACAATATTGTAGTCAGCTGGAAAGCAGTGGCCCCCAGTTTGGGAAAAGGTGATTTTAGCATCGTTATTAATTTTTTTTGTCTTTGCTCCTCTTTCCCCATTATTCACTCATTTCTCTACTACGAAGGCAGCAAACAATGAATTTGAATTGTTTCTTGCTTTTTACAATGTGCTCAAGTCTGATTACGAAGAAGCCTGGAAATAAATGTCTACATCTTAGTGTTAGCTGTGAGCAGATATGTGGAGATGTAATGCTGCATGTGTCGGTTGTGTATATGTATGCCTTGACAGAACCCTCATACTTCCCCTTAATCGGTTTCAATCAGAGGTCAGCTAAAAAAAAATTTCCTCATTTCTCAGGAGGATTAAGAGGGGGGGAAAAAAACTTTAATCTGATTATAAGCTCTAAATCTTTTAATGGTTTCTAAGAAAAATTAGTGAAAAGGAAAAAAAAAAAGCATTTCATTCGACTTGGTTGTTTTCTTATCTACGATGTAGCTTCGTGAGGATTTATTTAAAAACATAAGCTCTTCCTTACAAAAAAAAACAAAAAAAAACATGAAAAAGGAAAGGTATAATGAAGGAAAAAAAAATATTCTGTTTATTTTTTTTTTCTTTATTTTCATATCCATTCAGCTATAAGAAGGATTTTTTTTTTAATTCACATTATTTCATAATAGTTTTTAGACAGGAATTTTTCTTTTCTTTTATTGAATTAAGTTTTCATTAGAAGTTTTCTGATGATAACAAAATCAAGACGGTCAACCTATGCTTGAAAAACAAATGTGATTTCTTTTATACATTGTGATAGCTTTTATAAATTTATAATAATCTGTAATATAAATCTCACCTGTCTGCTTAAATGTATGTATGTATACCTAAAACTTTCGACAGAGGCGACGCATTTACACGAGATCGATATCGTTTTGAAGATCGACCCTTCGGACGACAAATATCGAAAAATTGGCTAAAAACATTAATTCCTTCACCCTTAATTGCGCACTTTTCTACAAGGAGGGGGTCGCTTTTTTCGCCGATATTTAAAAAAAATCATTCCCTCTTTTCAATTGACTAGCCTTAATTCAAATCTTCACTACTTCCGGTTTGGTGATGGGCGCAACGGCAAAGACGTCACATTTTTTTTCATGTTCTTTTCTTCCTTTGTAGTACGGGTTCGAACCTGCCTGCCTACTACTACCTTTTTTTTTTAAACTCAACACACACCTCCAAACTCCCGGGCAATGCCAGGCACCAAGGCTAATATTATATAATTATAAAACTCTGTGAACCTTCCTTGCTTACATCTTCGATGATTGGGCGATTTCATCTTTAAAAATAGGAATAACATGTAAATTTATATATATATATATATATATATATATATATATATATATATATATATTGCTCTACAGTGGTATTGAGCACTTTATATTTATATTTACATTCTTTTAAATATTTAAGGAACGAGTAAATAAAAATCCATGGAACTTTGAGAAAATGCTTACAATACTAATGAGCTACTCCAGTCAGAAAATAAAAGTATTTAAAGCAATATTAGCGAATTATGGCAAAAGATGGAAATATCTGTGGATTTCAATGTGTCAAATTATTAACGAGGTTGAGAAAAATATGCAATATACCCATAACTTGACGTCATTTTTACGTGTTCTGAGCTAAGTAAAGTACCTCCGATAATCCCAGCCCAAATCATTATCCCACTACCACCTTGTTGGCGCTTTAAATGCTGATGACGATGTCGTCCATCAAGGACCCATCTCTTGCTCCAGTCATCTGGGTCATCAAGAATGACACGCACTTCATCTGTTAAGAAAACTTTCGAAAAATCTGTTTTCATGTTGTCCTCTGCCCATTTCAATCAGTTTTGTATGTGATGTTGCTTTAATGGAGGCTTTGTCACAGGCTTAACAGATTTTGCCACTTCTTTCAGAAGGCGACATCGAGTACTTTTTAAGACATTCTTCAATCCGGCTTAGTCAAAGACTTTTCAACTTGTCTGCCCAGGATTCTTAACAACTTCACGTTTAATTTGGAGTAGAGAACGGCATGAAACAACTCTAGATTTACTTTTATCAGCTCTCTTATGTAATTTTGTAGGGTCCCTGACAAAGTTCTTCACAGTTTGATGATACCTTCCTATCATTTTCGATATTTCGAGGGTAGTTTTATCTTTTGCTAGATGTTTTGTAATATTACTCTTTTCAGAAATACTCAAACCACCTTTACAACCCATTTTATTAACAAAACAAACTGCCTTGGTTATAATTTGACACACCTCAAATACCGTGGATTCAGCAATTACGATGGCAAGTTGTTTACATTGCATGGAACAGTATGAAAATTTCACAGTACATGCAGATCAGCATTGCCAACGTTTCCGAAGCTTTTGATACGAAACTACCGGTAAGGTTCTGAAACTAATAAAAAAATGTTATCTCGTAAATAATTTCGCATCCAGTGTATACATATATATATATATATATATATATATATATGGTACAATAGCATGTTACCCCTGTGGATTAAATAATCCCATTCGAAATTCTGTGCATATTCTCTAGTTGATGCACCTGAAGAAGGTTAGAGGTTACATCGGCCAAAATGTTGTGCGAACAACACTTGAGATGATAACAGTAGAATGTAAATAATCCCCAAAACTTTTCTTACTTTTCCAACTTCTCAATTAAAAAAAAAATGTTTCATTGCACCAAAAAAATATTTGTTGAAAAACTGGTAGCCAATATATTAATGTCCATAAGCTTTTAACTTGAGCACTACCATTTTAATTCTTTTTTTTTTTATTCGGTCCGTTTTAAAGAAGGCATTTTCCTACTGGTGTACTATAGTGCTACTGTGATAGAGGTCAGATTTACGAGAGGGCAACCTGGGTGAGATGGGGAGTTGGGCAGAAAAATATTTATTCATATTACATTTAAATTTATTCATGTCAGTATGGTTGAGGAAACAAAGAGCAGGAGGGAATTCCAAAGGCAAGCTTCCCTCGGAAAAAAAAACTATCAAAGTAGAAAATCATTTGACTTCTAGGAACCTGTACAGTGAATGGGTGTGATTTTGTTGCTAATCAGAGGAGTCAAGGGTATTTAAATTGAGAGGATACAAGTGCAGCAAGTTCCTCAGATCTCATTTCACGTAAGTACTTGTAAAACAAATGCAACACTGAGGTGATGTGCCATGGGGTTGAGGCTTAGCAGAGAGTGTGGAACCTGTTGGGTTAGAAATTTTGTATGGCATCCTACCCAAGAAAGATGGGCTAGTGGTTGTTGCATCAGCCCAGACGTGACAACAATACTTCATCCATTGACGAATGGTGGCTTTATAGAGATAAAAGATATTAGCAGGTGTGAGAAATTTTCTAGCTCGATAGAGGGAGTCCCTCTTTTTGCAGCAGATTTCATAGTATCTTCCATGTACTTATTCCACTTCATGTTATCTGCGAATATCAGGAGTTTAAATGTCGAACTTTTGAGGAGGAGTGTAGATATACAAATAAATCCACAAATTTTTTTAATTGTTTCACATTATTTAGATTAATCGAACAATTATTATCATCTTGATTGTTATCTGCACAACATTTCAATCGATGTAACCTTCGACCTTCCTCAGGTGTAAAAGTTGCTATGTTTTGTTTTTCTTTGTTTTTGTTTTTTTTAGCATGGCGACTTTGACACATAAGGAAGGTCAAAGGTTACATTGATTGAAACATTGTACAAATTACACTCAAAATGAAAGTAATTGTTTGGCTAATCTAAATAATATAAACATTCATACCTCATCTAAAAAATTTCAGAACTTTAATCGTTTTTATTGACAGATTAGTTTCTTAAAGACAAGATTGAAGGAGGGGAAGAAAGCAATACTATGTGATATGTCCCACGAAAGGGATATATTTGTTTGAAGTAGTGGAGTAGTTTTGGCTACAGTATTCAAGCAATAATCTAGTAGTTCACCTTATTGAACAACTGTTCATGGTTTGAGCTAGTATATCCTTAAGCATGAGGCTTCCGACATACTTTCAATGTTTCTCTAAGCTGGTTTATGAGTCCTTATTTATGGCTTACCCAATCATATTCTTGTATGGCACAATCACGTTGACATACCGGTTCTTGCCAGATCACTGAAGTTAAGCAACGTTGAGCCTGGCCAGTACCAGATGGGTAACCATTTGGGAAAGCTAGGCGCTGTATATACCTTCTGGGAAGGTTGAGCATGGGGCCAGCACCCTCACCCTGTAAAAAGAACTCCTTGCTACAAAAGCATCTACAAAGTTGTAGATGGCCTATGATCCTCCAGGGGCTCAAGGCTATGGAATCATATTCTTGTGAGGAGTAACACGGATGTACCCGTATTCAATACATCACCTTGCAACATTGCCAATGAGACACACTGCAAAAGACACTCAGTTTCAAAAAGTTCATGCCTTAACAGAGATATAATCTCACCAATGATCCAAAGGTACACAATTGAACGAGGGCTAACAACTCCAGAAGTCTCTACTGCCACTGGAGTGAAAACAAACAGATTTTTTTTTATTTGATTCAATGTCTTAACAACAGGATTATATAAAGCTACTTTATTTATTCCAACGTCCGTTCTCCTTTAGCTGATATTATTTCGTTTCAACTCAGGCAAGCATGTAATGGTTTAGTTGGCTCGTTGACCACAGTGCCTTCGCTTCTCTATTTACCAGCTTTTTCCTGTTGTCCTACTCCAGCCTCTGCCCAACGGCTATCATTCTAACATAGTTCAACAGGTCTTCTATTTCACAACCTCTTTGCTTCTTTCTTATTGCATTCTTACACTTTTCGCTTTTTTTTCTCAACCTTTGCATTAGTTATCTCCCTTTCTTTCTCTCTCTCTCTCATTTTAGTTTTCCTTTTCTCTTCTAAATCTTCTTACGCTTTTCTTAATCTTTCTGTTATATATTTCATGAAATGACTATATATAGTTATAGAATAATAGAGAAAGACATTGCGAGCCTGTCTCTGTTTTATCGTTATTTTAATGGCAAGTGTTCGTCTGACCTCCAATCTATGGTCTCCTCCTCGACAAACATTCACTCGTTTGGCTGAAAACACTATCAATAATTTCCCCCACTCTTTATCTGGGCCTAAACCTAAACGTAGATTCCATGAACAAAGCTTCTTTTTTGGAACTGCACACCTGTGGAACTCTCCTCCGTTTACCTGCTTTCCAGCTGACTACAATATGGCCGTCTTTAAGTCTAATGTGAACAAGTTCTTCATGGGCCGTTCTCCTTAAGTAATCCAATTTTACCAAATTTACACGTCTAACGATTACTATGATATTGTCCTTTTGACCACTGTATACTCTTTAACCCTTATCCTCGAATGGCCTCTGGGCCTTGATAAGTTGTGATTCCCTTGAAAAAAAAGATGCATTAATAGCTTTACTGTGTAGAAGAGACTTCATTCAAACACGCAGGTCTTGTTTTGTGTTTATTTATTTCGATTCAACATTGACATATGTCTCTACTCTTTCCCACATCAGCTCGTTTGAAACTTCTCTTTCTTACATTCTCTCTTTTGTCCTTTCTCTTTCTTTAGCTTCTCGTTTTTAGTTGCTTCTCTTCCTTTGAGTTTCCTTTTCTTTCTTTACATTCCCATTTTTGCGTCTTTTCTTCCTTTACGTTTTCTGCTTTCTCCGTCTTTGCATCCTTTCTTCTGTCCTTTCTCTTACAACCCATTCTCTTTATTGTGCTTCATCTGTCTTTGCTTTTTTGTCCCTTTTCTTCTTTTGCATTACATCTTTCATCCCACCTCCTCTTATCTTTCACATTCTATCACCCCCCATCTGTTTTCATCTCTTCTCTCTCTCCATTTTTCTCTTTCTCTTATCTTTAATATGTTCATAAGCCAGTCTCTTCACAAATCACACTTTGCTCTTTGAACCGCCTTGCTTGTTCGAAGATCTTCTCTGAAGTATGTGATGTTTCCCAGAGAGTTGCTATTAGTATTTCTGCCTATGTCCATATCTGACCAATCAGCGAACTGACAAATCAACCAACTAATGTCCTCAGTTTGTTCCTTTTCAGCTTCATAATTCTGCTTGAGCAGTTGACAGTCACTAACCTCTTCAGCCGGTTCAATCTGTTGACCGGTCAGTGTTACTTGCGCTGACTACCTTCCACTCTAATATTTGTTTCTTTGCAAATAAACCAGAATTGATCATTGTATTTAATCCGGCACAGATTATTTTACCAACCAATGATTTCCATTATTGTCTGTTCCTCACAAACTAGCTATTACACCACTCTGTCTACAAAATGTCCACAATAGTCAGACAATGATTTATGTGAATCAAAATCTTGAATAATAATTAATCAACACATGAATGTTAGATATTTTCTTTATCTCACGAATTAAGGAAAATACTGTGACTTCTCCGCAGCTTACTTGCCATAAGTATATTTTCATATAACTACTAAGTTCTAATCATGTATTGACCATTGTTGAAATTAACACCAAAAAAATAAATATCTGCAATATGTTGTTTTATGTGTATAAACATACTAATATACATATATACAAGTATTTTAAGCCCCCCCTCTTTGCGTAGAGCACTATAGTAAATAATCTCACCCGCTACTTAATTAGCTGAAATATGCGACGCTCGCTGTTTGTTTATAAATAAGCGGTTAGAGCACTGTAAAAAAAAGTGGTGGACAAATGTTTGTTTGAATAGACATTTGGCGGGATAATTTACTATTATATAATATATAATGTACTGTTCCTGTGGGTTGATCGGTAGAGCTGCTTACTGTCAACATGATGGGTCTAGGTTCAATCTTCGGCTTGGGAGAGCTGCTAATCTAGCGGCACTGATGAGTTGTGATACAATGAAACAGGACTGTATATCGATGACTACAAATATATATATGATATTTAATTCATATTTTTTGGAGTACGCCTTACACATATTTCTTGAATAGCGATTGCCCACCAACCAACTCATGAGAGACGAATATATATTCTTCAGAAAGTTTGCTTGTTTGATAAGATAATGATAAGTTGATTTGATAAGAAAAAAATGTTGATAAAAGGAAAATGGCGATATTTAAAATTTGTAGAAATACAAGAATATAAAGCACTTATTACAGTGTTTATAGCCCCCCCCCCAAGAAAAACAATGGATTCAAAGCACACGTCGAGAATCCAGCTTATGCTGCCATATTTAATTATTGAAAAATCTTATTAAAATCAGTTATATATATATACATATATATATATATATATATATATATATATATATATATATATATATATATACACACATTATTATTATTTACTATAATAATTATTAAATACCTACAGACACAATATATAGATAATACAAAGTTCTTTATAAACACAAATTGAGCACTTTCCAGCAGTTGTCAATGTTTATATAAGCATTGAGATATCCCTTGCAAACTGCATCTGCTTTACAGCTTAATAGTTAGAATTAATGAATGTCAACTGGATGGTTATAGTTTCTGTCCTGGCTTGAAGTAGGCGCCTGCAACCACTGTAAAAGCGTAATAAAAAATGCAAGAGAGCTATATGCCCAGTCTGTTAAATCCAAAGTAGCTGATCAGCAGCTTGGTTCCCACCAGTTTTGGCAAATAACAAATAGGATCCTGAACAGAAATGTGCGTTCTATCCCAACCATTATCAACAGACCAGAGGTCATCTCATCAGCTTCAGACAAGGCCAAACTATTTGCCAAGAACTTTACAGCTAATTCTACCCTATGCGATGAAGGCCATCAACTCCCCATATTTCCTCCTATAACACAGAACACGCTAGGTAACATACAAATATCTGTGCATGAGGTCGCCAAGCTAATCAAGAACCTTGATTCCAGTAAAGCAACTGGCCCTGACGGCATCCCAATTATAGTGTTAAAAAAGCTTCAACCAGAACTTGCTCCCATACTTACGAAACTGTTTAAGCGTTACCTTAAGGAGAAGTGCTTTCCAACACCCTGGAAAACCTCATCACAGTATGCCCTGTATTTAAGAACTAAGATGATAAGTCATCTCCCTCTCAGTACAAACCAGTAAGTCTCCTGTGTGTTATGAGTAAGTTGCTGGAATCCATATTAAATAGAGAAATAGTCAACCACCTCAGCAGAAATAACCTTAGTGACACACAATATGGTTTCCGTTCTGCAAGATCTACTGCAGATGTGCTAAAGGTTATATCTCATAGGATTAGTGAATCTCTTGACAAAGGCTTCATTTCTAGGGCAATTGCTCTTGACATATCAAAGGCCTTCGACAAGGTATGGCATAAAGGCCTACTTCACAAGATTTTCAGCTACGGTACAACTGGAAATATTCTCTATCATTAAATCATTTCTCTCTGATAGGCTCATAAGAGTAGTGGTTGATGGACAAAAATCAGAGGCCTGCAGTATTAATGCTGGAGTCCCTCAAGGGTCCATCCTGGGTCCAACTCTCTTCCTGATCTACATCAATGATCTCCCTAAACACATACTTAAATCATTCGTTGACATCTATGCTGATGACACGACCATCTACAGCAACACATCAAAGGCTGTAAATGACAAAGCTCTCTCTGATTTTCTCTCCTCTGATCTTGAACGAGTGGTTCACTGGGGGAAGACATGGCTGGTTATCTTTAATGCATCTAAAACCAAGCTCCTATCTTTACATCATCAACGCTCTGATCCCGATCTGGCATCAATTGAAATGGATGGCTCTCGTCTAGGAGAAGCCCCATGTTTTGACAAGCTTCTGGGCTTGACCTTCACTCCTGATCTGAAATGGAACACATACATCAAGTCTGTTGTCAAGGTCGCTGGAAAGATGGTGGGATCCTTCTACCGCTCCAGAAGATATCTCACTACTGATGCAATTCTCTATCTATATAAAAGCCAAGTACGTCCAAGGATGGAATACTGCTGCGATATCTGGGCAGGAGCTGCTAAAAACAGCCTATTCTGCCTTGACAGAGTACAAAATAGACTTCGTGGTTTAGTGGGGGATGCCCCTTTCTCTTCCCTGCAACCTCTCTTCCACAGAAGAGATGTTGCAAGCCTATCCTTGTATTATCGTTATTTACGTGGCAAGTGCTCGTCTGAGCCAAATCTCTGGTCCCCCCTTGCCAATCTTTTACGAAAAACACCCGTCTAGCTGAATCCACTGTCAAAAACTTTCCCCACTCTTTATCTATGCCTAAATCAAAACGTAGATTCCATGAACAAAGCTTCTTTCTTAGAAGTGCACGCCTGTGGAACTCTGTTCCGTCTGCCTGCTTCCCACCTGACTACAACCTGGATGTCTTCAAGCCCAACATTAACAAATTCCTGATGAACCGCCCCCTTAAGTAGACACTTTATTAAATTTCCACACTAATGTACTGTACTTACAATAACCCTTATCCCTGAGTAGCTTCCGGGCCTTGATAAGTGGTGACCACCTTGTAAAAAAAAAAAAAAAAAAAAAAAAAAATGAAATAATTACCACCGGTCGAGGGATTTAAGCCCAGCATCAAGTCACCTATGACTCTGCAATCCAGTATTCAACCCCAAGGCCACCAAGAATTATCACGGGAAAAAGAAAGAGAATTAAAATCTATATCATATCAAGGCATAGGGACAAATTATCTTACAGATGGGCAAATAAAAAATATACAACAAAAACTCATATAGACTGTTTATCTCAATATATATATGTAGTTTCATGTATACGTGTATATAATATATATACATGGTGCCTTCAATAAGTTTCCAGACTTTTTTTTGTACAGGTAACTCTATTGCTATACATTTTATAAGATGACTGGCAAATATCTATGATTTCAGGTTCAAATGAACAGCTACAGCAGAAAGTGGAATACACCCGACTGATTGTCACAGCTAGTAAATTTCAGAAATGCAATCTTGACATGAGGACACTTTAGAATAACGATATACAATAAAATTCTGCTTTAAATTTGCAAAAATGCCACAGAAACGTATGGAATCCTTGAAATTACTTTCAGACCATCTTGCATGAATCAGTTTGTGAATGTCATAAGAGGTTAATGAAGGCAGGGAATCTGTGAAGGATAATGAGAGATATGGGAGGAGTAAGGACGTCAGAACACCAGATTTGATTGGTCAAATAAAGAATTTCAGAAATAAGGACCGTTGTGTATCTATATTTGAGGTCAGTGTGGGAACTGTATACACTATTATTTGGGAAGAACTGAAGATGCAAAAGATTTGTGCAAAGTTTGTCCCAAGGGTGTTCCATCTTTGGCACAAACTATTTGACTAAAATAGGCATCAAGGCAGTTCCTCACCCTCCCTATAGTTCAAACCGAGCTCCCTGTTACTTTTGGTTATTCCCTAAATTCCTTAGAGGCTGTTATCGTTATGACATAATTGAGGAGATGAAAGAAGCTGAGATGAGGGTCATTGATACACTCATACAAGAGGACTTCCAAGTTGGAAGAGTAAAACAAGTGGATTGCAGACAGAGGAGATTACTTCGAAGAGGACTAGAGTTTCAAGTGTGTGCAATCAATAAAAATGCCCGTATGAAGAAAGTCTGAAAACTTATTGAAAGTACATCGTGTGTGTATATATATATATATATATATATATAGTCTGACAAAAACAACTTCTATAGGACATTCCAAAAGTTGTTGGAACAGTGCAACAAGTGCATTGCAGCCAGAGATGATTACTTCAAAGGGGAGCGGAGTTTCATGTGTGTACCATTAATAAAAGTGCGCATGTAAAAAATTCTGGAAACTTAAGGAATCTCGTATATATTATATGCATGTATATATATTACAAATACATAGATATGCACGCGTATATCTATAATATAAAGCTGAACGTGTGTGTGTGGTCACGAATAGGCTCCTATATGGTTGACTATTTTAAAAAACTGATTACATATAATGATAGAAGATGTATCGAGGATCAGGAATGGGTATGTTTGATCTGGCAGAACGGTGGTTCATAAAAATTGTGGGGTCTGCGTTCGCGCCTGGCCCCCAAAGTATGGAAATAAAAAATGAAAAAAAAAAACGTTTACAAGTGTTTTTGATATAGATGTACAGAAGAATACTTTGATAAGTATGTTTCAACTTAAATAGGGATGCTGTAATAAAATTGTGGGGTCTGCATTCGTGCCTGTACTCCATGGAAGTATGACACAAACTTTAACAAAGACTTTTCATATCTATTTGCGTAAGTATACTTTGATAATTATGTTTCAGTTTGAAGAAATATGGTATAATAAAATTATGGGGTGTTCGTTCGCGCCTGACCTCCATAGAATGTAAATATGTCACAAAGTTTAACAAGGTTATTTAAAAGGTGTGAAGGTCTACAATAACACCTTAACTTTAATCTTAATTCGCGTTAGCTTTTATTTATTTTTTTTTAGTTGATTCATATTGTGTCGAATAAATTCACCTCATAAATTCACGTTTTTATTAAAGTGAAAGCCAAAAAAAAAAAAAAAAGTCGGAACTTTAAACAATTCTCGACACAAATTTTGCATAACTCTTTTTTCCTTCTCCACTTGCACGTGTCACTCTTTCGAAAATAGATAAATAATAAAAAATGAGAACGTTGCTTGTTATCGTGTCAAAGGAAGGAAAAAATCCGGCTCACGTGATTACGTGTCTTTTTAAAAACATTTACATAACCTTTTTATTTTATTTATGTATCTGTTTAAGCTTTTTTTTTGTCAGTGTACTAGAAGGAATTCAGTTGATTACAACCCTTTCTGCGTGTTCTTTGCATTACAATAGTACAACCCTGAATCTGACGGCACAATACTACACCATTCAATACTGTAAAACTGAAACGAAGCTGTTCTGCTTGAAAAGGGCGCCATTTTCTTCTTATTCATATTTATATCGATTCTTTCCTTTAAAAAACTAAAGTAATTACGTGTTTACTTTTTTAATATCCCATTTTGCTGTTTCGGATTATTTTACTAAAGTAAGTAAAGCTTCATTATTTTTCAAAACTGTTTTTGTTTCTTTGTTTTTCGATATTTCGTCGATATTATTTAGTAAGAGTGTTTAGCAGAAAAACCAACAAACGACTACCCGAAAAAATAAATATACAAGAAATAAATGTTACCATAGTCAACAAAAGTTCAATTCATGCTGTTTTTGTTTGGAAATAATTTTTAATGCTCTTTACTTGAAATAATTTCAGCGAACCGAAATTAAAACGAAATTTGAGGCGATAACTACTTAAATGAATTTTTATATAAACTACATATGCCATAATCGAATATTCCTCAAGCACAAAATAACGGAAAACATTAAAATATGTTTATAAATATTCCTTACGTTGACGGAACTCTCTTAAATCGTTAACACAGAATGTTCAGGTGCCCCTCCCTCAAATTGAAAACGGGGATCTCCATTTCAAAGTCGCTGCCATTTTGATTTTTTTAAACCGGTTCGTGAATTTAAAAAAAAAAAAAACAATTTTTTACAAACTACTTAAAAATACAAACCCATGAACTTTTTTACCATAAAAGTAACTTTTATTGACTATGGTAACATTTATTTCTTGTATATTTATATTATTATATATATATAACATTTTCTCTTTTGTAAGGAAACATCATTTTGTTGGTCACTCTTGGCTACGAATAAAAACGAAGTTGATATAAAAAATATATATTTTCACGAAAATTATCTTTACTTTCATCATATTTTGCTTCGGGTAAAATGTTTGAGTATCAAAACCTATCTCTTTACAACCCCCTCCTTTTCATAACCTATCATACTTTCATCAATCACAGTCCATTTTCTGTAGGCTTTTTTTGAACCCAGTCTACGACGGGTACTTCTGCTAGTATATATATATATATATATATATATATATATATATATATATATATATATATATATATATATGCGTGCATATCTACGTATTTGTAAATATGTATCCATAAATCATGTGTACGCATACATAAGATAATCAATTAATAAGGGTATATGTGTTGTTTTGTTTTTTTTTGTGTGTGTACTGTGTATTTTTTGTTTATTTCCACATCTGTTAGATAATTTATAGCTAATAAAGGTCTTTGAAAACTGATGCGTTTTGTGTTGATTCGTCATTCTCTCACTTTGTTATTCTAAGTAATTTTAAAGGCTAAATTTTGACATGCCGACCATGTCCTTTTTACGATTTCTTGTTTGCCTCACCCGCACCTTCCCCTCCTCGTCTTTGTCTCAACACAATCTGACCTATTAATATGTTACATGTCCACTTGAACTTAGTCTCAATCCTCTGTTGCCTATCCAGTCGAGTATCCATCAGTCTTCTTGTCCATTTGAACACAGGTGCTAGTGACATCGCTACTCAGGCTATCATCGACACAATAATCTGTCCCAAATTCAGTTTTGTTACTATTTCGCATTGCTCTTGATATCCGGTAATGTCAACCAGTCAGCATTGCGGTCGTGAGTAAGAGTCAATCTATTTTGTTCTTGATTTGTTTTGTCTGGGAACCTGAATACTAAGCACAAACTTGGTATAACGGTGACAGGTATAGTGTAGAGTTTATAGCACGGATGTTTTTTTTTTTGTTTTTTTTTATATACATAATCGTTACCTGCGTTCAACCAGCATACACCTGTTGTCACATCACTGTTGTTTAGTTGATGTAACTGAATGGTCGTCTTTGCTTTAACACTTTGACACACTGGTGTTGTGTATGTACGGGGGGGGGGGGGGCGAGAGAGAGAGAGAGAGAGAGAGAGAGGCGGATTGATCTTTGGTAGTGACTTAATTTACATACGACGTTTATTGATTGTGTATAAGCAGGGTTATCTGGTAGTTTCTGGGAGGAAATGATCGATATTTTTTTTTTAATCTTTTAAAAAAAGTGCTTTTAATTTGTGAATTTTTGAGATGAGGATTAATTACTTGTATTATTTACATTCTTTAGACTATTCTTCTCATCTTGGATGTTATTTTTCACAACGTTTCAGTCGATGTAACCTCCTACCTTCTCCACGTGTATCTTGTCGAACTCGGGAATCTTTCTGTCAAACTCAGGAATCTTTCTGTCAAACTCTGGAATCTGTGTGAAATTTCAAATGGAACCTTTTATTTAATACACAGGGGGTAGCATGATCTCGTTCTATCAGCCATAACTGGGTAGACGTATTAAATAATTCACAGTTGTATTTTGAGGGTCGCTCACACTGAGGATTGAACCTTCGACCTCAAGAAGAGTGTAATTTACAACTAAATTTTACCAATTATTTTATCCACTATGCTAAGGACAGAAAGATTCCCAAGTTCGAAAAGATACATCTGAAGAGGTTAACGCTACATCGAATGAAACATTGTGAAAAATAACACTCAAGATGAGATCAGTAGTCCGACGAATCCAACTAACAAGTTACAGAGTTTGTTTACCTTGAACACAAGCTGTCTTCATCTAATGATGGGCAAACAGCTGTAAATCACAGAATCGGCTTAGATGTGGATGTCTTTGCAAGAAACAAAACCGTTCTAACTTCTTAATACATCAGATACAAAATCAAAGTGAAAATCTCTAACGCATATATCCTTTCTGTAATTTTATACAGACTTGAATTGGAACATAGCGCAAACACGCATGTACAAATGCATGCAAAATGACGTCACTGGTAGGGAAAAATAAAGGCTTAAAAAATCACATTAGAGATGAAGATAACGTTCGAGATCACATGAGAGGCGTGGATGACGTTTGAGAGCATGATCATGTGAGGGACGCCACAACGGTAATAAGAGAATGAAGAAATAAATGTCATTGTACAACAAAAAAGGGGAGTTGAAGTTCTTTTCTATTCTTTTTCCACTTTGCGACTGAGGTTACAACGTGTTGGTTCCAGGATAACATTACAACTGGACTGTAAAATTTCACAAGTCACACCATTCGCTTTATCGCTGATTATGAATTATTTGATTACATCAGTATCACAGGGTTGCAAAAGCTCACTGGCATCGCATCAATATCCTCAGTCATCAAACGCAAAGACTTGACGTTGTTTTGTCATATTAAGCGTACTCGTGTAGGGCTATGCAAAATATGCACTGAACGTATAATACAAGAAAGTTAGTCGACAAAAGAAAGGAATGAACAAATACATATACCAAGCGAATACATTGGTTCAAAACTTAGGACTTAGATGTGTCAGTGCATATTCTGCAGCTAGTGGCAAAAACGTGTAATAATCATATGGATTTAAATATCCTATAGATGCGTAGCGTTGTCCTCTGTCTTTTATTGGTGCTCAAATCGAAAAAGATTTTGCAGCAGAAATGAAGAAATAGAAAAATAAAAAACAAACTTAAATGTATGTGGATATATATACTAGTAGGTGGGCGCCGGCTTTGTCCGGGAATAAAATATGCTTAAATATGATATTTTAATTGGTCCAGATTTCATATATATTATTATAGAGCCGTGATTTCAAAATTTAAAAAAAAGTATTTAGGTGCCCTCAGGTAGAATCGAAATCAAAACTGCAGCATTCAAAGTTGGTGGCGTTACAACTGTACCAACGTGACAAACATATAAACGGATTCAAAATAAAAAATTAAAAACAAACTAAGATGAATGTACAAAATGTATAACGATTTTTTTCAATTTAACTCATTTTTGACCTCTTAAAAACAATTTTAACTCGCTAAAGTCCCATAAAAGAATGTCAGTAAAAAATCCAATCATTTGAGGCCCCTAGCGCTGCTCTGCGACTTTTATTTTGAGAGGAGATAGAGTTTGAAAATATGTAGACAGACAGACAGACAGACTGACCAACAGCCGTTTATATATATATATATATATATATATATATATAAAATAATTATTCTTTTATACTTACAGGGACTAGTGTTTCATGCTTACACAATCAGCGTATAATGACAACTCCTGCTGGTCGGAAGATTCGAACCCATTCATAAAGCTACCTTTTACTCCATTTGCTGAGCCTCTACCTCCGGGCCACCAAATAATTGCCACGAGAATGAAGGGAATTAAGAACTAATAAACACTCTATCAGGGCGCAGATATAAGACAATCCATAGTGTTCGAACGACAGGAAGTTGTGAACATTGCATGTATGCTAGTTGACTGCTTCTTAGTTTATACTTCCCAGACAGTGGCCATCTTTAAAGGGGTTTGATAATTATAATTAAATAGTAATTATTCTTATATATATATATATATATATATATATATATATATATATATATATATATATATATATATATATATATTAAATATCAAGAAAATAAGAAAACGACGATATAAAAATATATTCTAATGCATATAGATTTATTTGTTTATTCAATAAGGATGATACATCAATTATCAGTGTAGAATGAGTAAAATTCTTTATACCATGGTATTTTCGAAGCCTAATGCTTCTCATCAGAAGAGTTGAGAAGAAGCTAGGTAATAGGGATGCGACGTCTAGCGATAGCAACATTAGAGGCGAAATAATTGTGCATGAGAGGAGAATGGTAATATATATATATTTCTAATGTAAATGTTAAAACCAGTTTTTATCGAGATATAATATTTAAAAAAATGCAGTTTTTTCTCCTCTTCTTACGAGAAGCATTTGACTTCGAAATGCCAAGGAGTAAAGAGTTTTTTTTCTCTCTTATTTTCTTTCCATATTTATCTGATGTTATAATAAAGTTATATTTAATCTTTATACCTCATCTTTCAGTTTATATATATATATATATATATATATATATATATATATATATATATATATATATATATATATATATATATATAGTGTTGGAACGATAAATCGGAATCAGGAATCCGAAAAATCGGAACTTTATAGGGTATCAGGATTGGAAAAATGTATGCCTATTTTCCAATTCCAAAAACGATTCTATTAATTCGTTTTTTAATTTGAATTTGTTTAAAACAGAACTTTCCACTGCTGGTAGTAATAATAAAATAATAAATATTTATTGATTTTAAATTACCAGTAAAGCTAAAAACTATAGATCACCCCGACACGGGTGCTTTTACGTCTGATAAAATATATGCACATTTAACTTGTGTTTTTATGTTACTCGACTCAAGGGAAACAAACAATTTTATAGTTAAATATTTAGAGATTTATAAAGAATCGGAATTGGTAATTTAGTACGGAATTGGAAAAATATTGGAATCGTTCCTTCACTAATATATATATATATATATATATATATATATATATGATTGTGAAGTGACTTATTTTTTATTAGCGATTCTGTTGAAATTTTTTTCTTCTTTCTTTTCGCTCCCTGAGCGCTTTTTAAGAGAGAAATTATTTGCCCTTTGTTTACATTCTAAGTTATTTTGATGCACGTAAAAATATTTAAATAATAAATTATATATATGCGTGTATATATATATAGTCTTGGAAGTTTTTAACCTTTAAAACTATATATATAAAAAAAAATTATTTAATTTTTATACGTTTTTATCATGTGTTGGAAAACTGTTTAGTCAGTAAGTCATTTAATCACCTGCAATCAATGCATCAACTTGCTTTCTTGAATTCACAATAGTCTTAATGTTAATTTAAGGGATCATCAGTTGTTTACCATGAAACACTGTTTCGAGGATTAAGAAACAAAACCGTATATTAAATCATGACTCTTCAGCAGTGTTGATCAAACACCACCTCTCTTAATCACAAAAACAATACAATGTTCCAGATATTGGATCTAGTTATCTAATCATGATTAATTTGGCTAACCTCTTCATGTTATAATATATATATATATATATATATATATATATAACCATGATTAAAGGGAGAGAATTGCGATATTTTATTCTACACAATATTTCATATATTTATGATCTATTATAATCAAAGTTCAGCATAAAGGCAAAATCTCAGCCATATTCTACGATATTGAAAAGTGTGCACTCTTTAATATCCTTTGTAAGCTTTCATTACATTTCAACCTCAAATGAATTCTTTTTTGCTGACATTTTCATGCTTGAAACTTCAAAGTTTTCTCCACGAATATCAAATCCACAAGAACACAGCTTGGCTATCATTAACATGTAGAAACCCTGTGGCTTAGAATTTTAACTAAAAATTGGTATCTTTCTTTCTTTTTTTTTTCTTTTTTTTCTTCAATCATTTTCTTCACCTCCTCCATTTCCCCTGTCTTTAATAAAAATGGATATCTGTCAGAATTTGTGTCACCTTGAAGAGAAATCTTTGCTCGGTTATTTAAAAATTTGAAGAATAATAAATTTTTATTTCTTTTATTTTTATTTCCTTTTATTTATTTATTTTTTTACTTTCATTTGTTCTTGTTTTGACAACATTCTTTATTTAAGAATGCTCTTTTCTAAGACTCTGCGTGGAACCGGAATACTTTCTCCACTATCATCGCTGAAGATGCTATCCGTGGAATCATTTGTGACAGCTAATGAAGGTTTTGTGTTAATTAAAACATGTATTTTTACCGTTCAGTTAAAAGATTCTTTCATGCAGTTTATGGGAGAATGTGTTGATTTTTACGACAAAAATATGTGACAAAAATACTGCAACAATAAGCACCATGAGGGAATCTTTTGAGGACATAATTGTACCTATTTACAATGCCTCCCCACGGGACAGAGTTAGACACCAGGGTCGTTTTTTAACGTGGAGAAAAGGTACAAAAATAAAAATTGTCTCAGTCGTGAAGGATTTCTCTTCCTCTGAAAGAGAACGAGAAATGGAAGTGCCGCATCTGAAGAACAGATACTACACTTTGATCTTGGCTAATGTAGCAGATCTACCTGGAATTGTGTTAAAACGCCGGGCAACGTCAAGCAACACCGGGTAGAAAGCGTTTATTCAGTTGTCTATCTATCTATCTATCTATCTATCTATCTATCTATCTATCTATCTGAGTAAATAACAGAGATTGAATCATGGGAAACAATAAGTTAAACAAGCATGCAGGTGCATAAAGGGTCAAAGGGTGATGTTATGACAGGTATCAAACCTGGTTGCACCGGAAGTATCCGAATCATGACCGGACGTGATGTGTCAGAGGTTCCGGTTTGAATAAGTTGAGTTATGTTTAGTGAGTTGGGTTCGAGAAGTCGAGGAAGCTAAAAGGGTTAAACAGGTCTCCCCACAAGGGGGTGACCATCTCCAAATAGATGCAGAGAAATGACACAAGTCCGAGATCATCGATTTCACTCCATGCTGTGGAAGACGAGATGCCTGGGAGTGAAAGAAACCAATATATAAAAACACACATCGTCTTGTGTGTCTTTCATGCCTGCTTGTTATAGCTGAATTCGGCTCCCCCCCCCCAAGACGTTGATGAATCCCCCACGCAGCGGCCAAAAGACAGAAGACCACATAGCAACAGGTATCTCATTATAAATATACTCAATTATATGTAATACACACACGCACCCACGAACACTAGCTGAGTCACAGGTCGTTAAGACATTTAGGACACAAGGACAATAATCGGTTACATAAGCAGTGAGAAACGCGCAGTTAGATAAGAACAAAATACACAACAATTGCTCATGTTCATAAGAAACAAAACAGAAGTAAAATTATGTGATAATATCTTTATATTAAAGCTTGTACCTCTCTGTTTCTCGTTTCCCTTTTTTTACGTTAATGTATTGAATACGTTAATGTATTGAAGAAATAAATATGATGTAAGAAATGAAGAATTTGATTGCAAAACACAATAAACGCCATTTTCAAAATTACGAAACTATCACTACAAAAAATGTTGCACTTCAACCTTGAACCACGCCCTAAAGTCATGTTTTATATACGAGATGCCTTCAGTAAGTTTCCAGAATTTTTTCGCATGGGGAATTTTATTGATACTTCGAAGTAATCTCCTCTGGCTGCAATGCACTTGTTGTATTGCTCCAACAACTTCTGGAAGACTCTATAGAAGTCCTCTTGCATGAGCGCGTCAATGACCTTCATCACATCCTCTTTCGTCTCCTCAATTTTCTCACAACGACAACCTCTAAGGTTTTCCCTGAGCTTAGATAATAACTAAAAGTCACAGGGAGCAAGGTCTGAACAATAGGGAGGATGAAGAACTGTCTTCATGCCCATGAAAACGTTTTTCTTTCTGATTTTCTCTGAGCACTCTTGAGACAAACTTTGCACAAATCTTCTTCTGCATCTTCAGTTCCTCACGAATAACTGTGCATACAGTTTCCACACTGACATCAAACTGTGCACTTATTGTCTCTATAGACACAGGACGATCTTTATCCATGAAATTCTTTATTTGGCCAATCAACTCTGGTGTTCTGACTTCCTTACTCTTTCCACACCTCTCATCATCCCAGACAAATTCCCTGCCTTCCTTGGATCTCTTATACCACTCAAAACTAATGTCTGATTCATACAAGATGGTCAATGACACATTTCTGCTTCTGACATACATCTATAACAGAGGTTACTTTCTTAGAATCTCACAACGTCAATATCTGAAACAGAAAGATGAAAGTTTCAGGTCATGAATATCTAAGTTCAATCAATGCAATTTGCAATCCTTTCTGATCTGTTTGGGCGGAACAAAAAATAGGAGGCATTACTTTTGTAACCCCTCTCGTAGAACATTTAACAGTTTCTGATTCATTAGATATCTCTCTCTAGGTGTTTACCACTATCTATCACAAATGCTATATCTGGGTATTGAGCACTGTTAGATTCAATACAAGACTTGCTAAGAGTAAAACTATATTTACCCGCCCCCCCCAAAAAAATACATATTACCCTGTTCTGAGTAATTAAGAAAAGATATACAATAAATTGTTTGCAAAAAAAAAAAAAATATTTACCGAGTGTTTGAGTAGCTACATAGGTTAAGACTTGGGAATCTCTGTAAGTATTGAAAATTTTTGAATGTCTATTCTGCATAAGAGCTATAGATTCTAACATGGCTTGTGGAATGAGCTAATCAAGTCCACATTAACTCCCTCCCCCACTCCCATCATCATCATTCATGTCATTCTTCTTGGGTCTCTCACACTTACTCACACTAAGTCAATCTTCATAGGTGCATTGTGTGTCCTCTGCTAGTTGTTTAATGCAAGTTCTATGTAATGTTCTACAAAAGGGATATATTCGTTTTAAATAGCTGAGTGGTCTTGGCTACTGTTTTCAAGTAATAATCAAATAAGTCACCTTATTGAACAAGTGTTCATGGTCGGAGTTAGTATATCCTCAAGCGTGGAGGCTGATGGTATACCTTTCAACATCTTTTAAAGCTGATCTATCAGTCGGTATTTATGAATTAACAATCTAATCATATGCTTGTGAGAAAGAACCCGGATGTGTTCATATTCATATTTATTACATCATCATTAAATCAGGTTCTTATTGACCGAGACTGAGATCTGAGGAAAGGGTCTGTAGTTGCTCCTTTACAGGGTGTTGCTTCCAAGAGATATTAATGGGGAAACATTGTTCATTTGGTAAGGATCATTTACTGCAAGTGATTTATCATGTTTCCGCAATCGCTATTTTCATGGAAAGTGCTCGACTGAGCACAAATGAACTCCTGCAAAATTTTCGTAACAAACACTCGTCTAGCGACTACGACCATCAACAATTTCCCCCACTCTATAGCTGTGCCTAAATCTAAATACAAATTCCATGAACAAAGCTTCTTTTTCAGGAATGCCCACCTGTGGAACGCTGTGCCATAGACCTGCTTTCCAGCTGACTGAAACATGATTGCTTTCAAATCCAATGTAAACAAGTTCTCATTGAGCTGTAACCTTAAATAATCAAATTCTACCCAATTTCTGCTGCTACCGATCACTATGCTGTTATCGACTACTTTATATTCCTTAATCATTATCGTTTTGTGGGTTTCAGGCCTCAATAAGGTGTGACTCCCTTATAAAAAAAAATATCTGACCTACAATTGTGCTGCGTAACTACCTCATCCTTATTATTCAAATCACGCTGTGATTTGTTTGGGAATGAGGAAAATAATTACAAATTTAAATTTGACAGATGAAAATAGAAGCCGTTCCTTCATTCACTCGACCAGGTGTTACTGTCAATATGATGCTGTTCTTCCCTGAACTAAGAGTTGACTTGAATAGATGTCAAATGTTTATTTTATCACAAAATAATGATTTATTTTTAACAAGCAAGGATACTCTGCAATGCCGGAGAAAATTATCTTTGAATTTGATAGCACAGTATGAAGATGTATGGTCTTTTCATCACCCAACATTTCATCACTCGCACCACAACTATTAATCGCAGACTATTAATCATTAAACATTTAATCACATGGGTTTTCATCACGCGGACACTCAATCACATCGAGACATCTTGTGTAGTAGGCCTTTATGCCAAACCTTATCGAAGGCCTTTGATATGTCGAGAGCAATTGCCCTAGAAATGAAGCCTTTGTCGAGAGATTCACTAATCCTATGAGATATAACCGTTAGCACATCTACGGTAGATCTAGCAGAGCGGACACCATATTGCGTGTCACTAAGAAGGTTATTTCTGCTGAGGTGGTTGACTACTTCTTTATTTATTGTGGATTCCAGCAACTTACTCATGACACACAGGAGACTTATTGGTCTGTACTGAGAGGGGGATGACTTATCACCTGAATTCTTAAATACAGGGCATACTGATGAGGTTTTCCAGGGTGTTGGGAAGCACTTCTCCTTAAGGCAACGCTTAAACAGTTTGGAAAGTATGGGGGTAAGTTCTGGTTGTAATTTTTTTAACACTATAATTGGAATACCGTCGGGACCAGTTGCTTTACTGGAGTCAAGGTTCTTGATTAGCTTGGCACCTCACGCACAGATATTTGTATGTTGCATAGCGTGTTGTCTGTTATAGGAGGGAATATGGGGAGTTGATGGCCTTCGTCACACAGGGTAGAATTTGCCGCAAAGTTTTTGGCAAATAGTTTGGCCTTGTCGGATGCTGACGAGATGACCTCTGGTCCATTGATAATGGTTGGGATAGAATGCACGTTTCTGTTCAAGATCCTATTTGCTATTTGCCAGAACTGGTGGGAACCAAGCCGCTGCTCAGCTACTTTGGACTTAACGGATCGCGCATATAGTTCTCTTGCATTTTTTATTACTCTTTTACAGTGGTTGCTGGCGGTTCTGAAAGCAGCTTTGGTTTCAGTGCATCTATTACGTTGGTAGCTATGGAAAAAGTGATTTCTTTGTGCGATGGCAGCAGCACATTCGGGGGAGAACCATGGCTGGCTGTTAGGTTTTTGTTGGAATTTTTTGGATGGTATGAATTGGTCTATGCCTACAAGTAACCATTCGGTCAGGTCTGATACTATATATATATATATATATATATATATATATATATATATATATATATATACTAGCAGACTGCCCGGCATTTCCCAGTCATAAAATATGCTTAAATATGATATTTTGATTAATGCAGATTTCGTAGTTATCATATTATATTGGAGCCAATATATAGTAATGATTTATAAAGTTAAAAAAAAAAAATAACTCATGCGCCGCCACTGAGAATCAAAACCAAAACGTTTAGCTTACAATTTACTTTTCCCTCTGACATTAATGCTTGAGATATGAAGACATGTTTGCTGCAAGGCTAAAAATTAAAGCATGAACCAGTAGCTATTACGTTACGCATGCATATTCGTAATGCTGTCGTTCAGCCTTCACCTGGTAAATTCCATTTTTTTAAAAAATTTTTACACTTTTGCACTGATTTTCCCTGGATAAAACCCAAATATAAAGTGTCGCATAGCCTATATAATAAATTTCATGCTTGTAGACCAAAAACTGACAGAGGAATTTGGTAAACAAAAGTTTTTAAACAAATATATATGCACATACATAAATACATATAGAAAGAGGTTTGTGTTTACTATAACCTTTTTACGCAAATATTAAGCAAGTATAAATCATGTAGAATATCTGTATGAATATAATTACTCGTAATAGTTAACTAAAGATGATCATCCCATAAGAAAACCGAATAAAACTAATAGGGAATCAATTAAAATTAATGTTTAAAAGAATATGCAAATTAGCTAGATCTTTTTGCCAATGAATGTAATTTCACGACCATATATAACATAATAAAACCCAAATTTATAGGAGTATAGATTTATATATAGAATTCAATGACACGTCTCTGCTTATGACACATGTCCATGAGAGGGCTGTTTTCTTGGAGTCTCACAACGTCAATATCTGAAACAGAGAGATGAAAGTTACAGGTCATAAATGCATAGGTTCAGTCATCATAACATTTATTTATTTAAAAAGAAAGCTTATTTTTCTATCATCAGTATTCAAGTTGCACATTCTTGAGCTTTCTCAGTAATTATGTATATTTTTATGTCAACGATTATCTTATGACAAAAAAAGGCTTTGAGAAGAAATTTCCATATTTTTATTTAAAACTATATACAAATTTCGTACGTCTAAACATATTTAGAGAGAGAGAGAGAGAGAGAGAGAGAGAGAGAGAGAGAGAGAGAGAGATATTATAAAGATTTTCATTGAGAATCTTAGATCCAAATTTGCAGTAAAATAGAGGCACAGTGCTCATCATTAGGGCCATGACAACAGCATATTCTTTTCATTGTTTTGACTCTCAAGTATATATCCAACACAGTTAGACACAATTAATCAACCGAGAACCACATCACTCTACATAAAAACATATAAGATATCAATGGATATATACTTGAAACTCGATACAAGGAAAAGAATATGCTGTTGTCATAGCCCTACTCACCATACAATAAACAGGGCTTAATAATATATAAATATTTTTTAATTAACATTTTTTTTAGCTAATTTCAAATTAAATTCATAGCAAATGTTCTTTTATAATTGTTTGCTAACTAATTAAAATCTTATCAAAAATTCATGAAAAATAAGTGACCTTGTCTGTCTGTCTCTCTGTCTGTCTGTGGAATGGCTTCTACCAAACCACTCTGTCAATTTTTTGGTCTACCAACTAGAAACTTGGAGTATTTGGATGTGGAACAAATTCGATTTTGTTTATAGCTGGTAAAAATAGCTGCTAAGGAGTCAAAATTGAAAAAAATGTCATTTGGCAGATGTAAGTGTAGTAAACGTGTAATTTCTATGTGTGCACAAATATACATTTATACATTAAAGTTAGTTAATTTTTAAAGTTTTCTTATTCATATGTTATTAGTTCAGACGGTAGCAAATAAGGTTGCAGCAATAAATAGTTTGGTTTCAATTCCGGCTGATGGCACCCAAGTCATATTTTTTTAAATTTTTAAACCAATATTATTTATTGGGTACAGTATAATCAATGGAGAATTGGTTCAATAATCATAAATATGAAATCTACATGAATTAAAATATCATATTTAAACGTATTTTATGACCGGGCAACGCCAGGTTACCTGTTAGGAGGATATAAAAAAATATAAAAAAATTGTTATCACAATTTAGCTTGAAGATCTGTTTTGTTTTTTTATCCCCTCCCCGTCAGAATCTGTTAAGAGCTAAGAATCTGTATCACAAATGATATTTGTCTACAGAAATTCTATATGAATACTCTTCATATAGAATTTCTGTAGACAAATATCATTTGTGAATGCAAAACGCGATAAACATTTGTTTCCAAATTTGCGAATCTATCACTATAAAAGTGTTGTATTTCAGCATTTTACAACACCTCAAAATCATGTCTTGCATGATGAAATATCGACATATATTTTGCTCTCAATAAAAATACGGTTCTAGTTGAAGTTTAGAATTTTGCAAAATCTCTCTCTCTCTATGTATGTATATATATATATATATATATATATATATATATATATATATATATATATATACATACACACATATATATATAATATATATATATATATATATACATATACATACACACATATATATATAATATATATATATATATATACATATACATACACACATATATATAATATATATATACATATATATATATATAATATATATATACATACATACATATATATATATATATATAATATATATATATATACACATACATACATACATACATACATATATATATATATATATATATATATATATATATATATATATTGGGCAAATTTGTATTTACATAGACTCGAGTATATATATATGTCATCACTATTAAAAACTGATATATCTAAAACATATAACTTTCATGGGTGTAGGAGATTTATAGATGACCTTATATGTATAAACGATAATGATGAAGTCGAAAAAGATAAACATCTTATATATCCAAACGAATTGAAATTGAATTGTGAACATAGAGGACAACAGGCTACATTTCTGGATTTAGATATAAAAATTGAGGATGGGATTTTTCTTTATAAAATATTTGATAAAAGAAACGCCTTCCCCTTTAAAATAGTACGTATGCCGCATAAAGATAGCACCTGCCCTGTTTTTATGTTTTATGGAACCATTATGTCAGAGTTTTTGAGAATAGCTCGCGTTACTTTAAAATTAACAGATTTTATACCACCAGTTTCTTAGTATTAAGGATGATAAAACAAGGTGGGGATAAAAATAAAATATTTAAACAGTTAAATAAAGCATTTGTTCGTTATCCTGATGCTTTTGAATCGTTTAAGATTAACCAGACTATATTAATAAAGGAAATCCAAAACTATATTAGCAATTTATAAAATGTATTTATAATTACATGTAATAAAATTATATTTAAAAAAAAATGTATATATGTGAAAATATTTTTAACCTTTATATATATAATTTTAAATAAATAAGAATGTAAATATACTAAATACTAATCATAGTGGGGGTGATAAGTAGTTAAATGTATTAATCCGTAATCTTATAAATACAAGACTGATAAATTAAAAAATATCCATTTTAAATGTGGAAATTGATGAATCACACAGGTAAGAAATTCATTTTTATTGTATGAAAAGGTTAGTAATTGCAATTAAGAATAGGAAATTGGATCAAATGTTTGCAACATGTCTTCTTCCTAAGATTAAGGGTGGTGGTGTTTGATCAACACTGCTGGGGAGCCATGATGTAATATACTGTTTTGTTTTTAAATACCCGAAACAGTGTTTCATGGTAAACAATTGATGATCCCTTGAAAAATAAATTATTGGTACTATAGTAAATTCGAGAGCGAGTTGATGCAGTAATTGCAGGTGATTAAATAACTTACTGACTAGATGGTTTTCTAACGAATGATAAAAAATATTTTTTTGTATAGTTTTAAAGGTTAAAAACTTCAAAGACTATATATATATATATATATAGAGAGAGAGAGAGAGAGAGAGAGAGCGACAGACAGACAGGCAGACAAACAGATAGACAGAGAGCAATAATCTTTCTATATATAAAACTAACCTTGTGTGTATGTGGAACGGGCTTTACCAAACTACTCTGTTAATTGTGCATACATAATGAATGTAGTTGGTTTGAACACTTTACTGCTATTTCATGAATCATCTTAGCATCAGAATTTAAATTTACAAAATGATATTCAAAAATACGACGAAGAGAGAGAAAAAAAAAAAGAACAGACGCTCGGGCAAATGGTGAAAAATATCATCAGTCGATAAATCAATCATTCCAAAATTCCTATTTACAATGCCTCCCCACGGGACAGAGTTAGATAGCAGGGTCGTTTTTTAACGCGGAGAAAAGGAACAATGATAAAAAAAATTGTCTTAGTACTGAAGGATTTCTCCTCCACTGAGAGAAAACAAGAAATTGAAGTGCAGCATCTGAAGAACAGACACTACACTTTGATCTTGACCTGAAGACGTATCTGTAGCTTATCTGTCATTTTGTTAGCCTCACTCTTTCTTCTCTACACCCTCTCTCTCGCAGGCGTGATGTTGCTAGTCTCAGTCTTTTCTACAAATACTATTATGGCACGTGTTTTCAAAATTGTCTGCTTTATTTCCCGCTTCCTTTGTTTCAGCTCGTTTTACTCGTTAGTCTAGTCGTCATTATCAATTCATCTTTTAGGTACCTCATTACAGTACATCCGCCTATTCCAGTATCTTCTT
>NC_136490.1:31799575-31809575 GCF_053919585.1 Euprymna scolopes | reverse complement strand
TTATGTGGATACATGAGATCATATACATGCATTCGTGTGTGTCTGTCTATGGAATAAAATGAAACTAAAAGAAAATAATTCAAGCCAGCAATTAGAAAATGAAAATAAAAGGAATAAAAAATTGAACAAAAACATTTTATCAATAAAAAGCCTAGAAGTTATATATATATATATATAAAAAAACTTGATTGAAAGTAAAACAATGAAAGAAGAAAAAAAAAGAAAATCATCAAAATATTTAAATTACTTTTTTTTTTTTTTTTTATAAAAGAAAGAAAAAATGTATTTTTGCATAAAAAATAAAATAATAATAAAAAAAAGAGAGATAGTTCAGTCTGGGAAGAAGAAATATGATAGTGATTGGGTGGAGTAGTCAGAGTGTGAATCAGGGTGTGGTCCAGGGTAGTCTCACCGCTGTTGTTGCTTGAGGTATGTAGGGGTTGGGGACGGAAGTGAAGAGTAACAACAAAGCAAATATCTGGAAGCTTTTCTTTAATCATTAGTGGGGAATCAATTGAGCGAGAATCACAAATCGATAGTTAACTAGTTCTTCTTCTTCTTCTTCTTCTTCTTCTTCTTCTTCTTCTTCTTCTTCTTCTTCTTCTTCACATACACCCATGTACTTTTTTTTGGTGCGGGTAATATGGAGGGGTCCGGGCATTTCTCCATTTTGTAAAAGAGAAGATAATTGTCCCAGTATTTTGTCTAACAATTCACTGCTTTGCTCGGTTTCCAATCAACTGTCGGCTCAGCTGTTCTTAATTGTTCATCATCAAACGAGTCAGCCTATCTATCTATATATCTATTGATCGATTTATTATGCCTCCAAAATATGTTGGGTTTTTTTTTCTTATACGTAAAAACATTTTTTGGTTGCATATTTTTCTAAACATGTTTCAGTCATAGATATAGGAAACCAGACTTTTTCGAGCCCAAATGTTTTTTTTTTCTTAACGCATTTATTTAATGTGTTAAAAGGTCCCATTAAATAAAGATGTAAAAAGAAATTGGGTTTAAAAAAAAACGGCTTCTGTTAGCTGTAACGAAACAAGTTATGCAAATGTGTAGTCAAATATTGTTTGTATAAATAAAAACCTTTGTAACCATTAAACAGCTCTATTATTGAACACTGATATAACTGCAGTTAGAATTCTCTGCGTTTTTCTGGTGAATGTAAACTTTTTTCGGATTAATATATATATATATATATATATATATATATATATATATATATATATATATATATATATATATAAGAAAAGAAATTAAAACGGTAAATATAAATTTACAATCAAATTTATTGTTCGACCGAATACTAAAAAAGAAAAAACAATTTACAAAGTCCTTATTCTATGGAGTTTCAAAGAATGTTATTCTTCTCATCAGAGGACAGAAAGAAATCAGCAAATTATATTTGTAGCAATGCTAGAATTTGCTGGTTAATTTAAGAGATGTAAAAATTAATAAAAACAAACCGGGCATAAAGTTGCAGCTTGCATGAAGACTCTTTCAAAGGTTATTTGAAAGGCGAAAATAATTCCTTAGAAAGAATCAATTCCAAATTAAATCCAAACAAATGAAAAACATTTAAAAATGTAATTATGATACGCCTCAAATATTAACAAAGATTCTAGAATTTTATACTCTGATAGACAATTACGAAATATTGCTCGTGTTACGATCGAGTTCTTAGTGAATTATTTGGCATATTTCAAAGAATACATTGAAATAATTTAAATACAGGGTGGAAAAACAGAAAAGAGGCCATGATTCAATTTCCGTTTGTATTTCAAAATTCATAACGATCGGTTAATTATTTATTTATTTGCAGACTCTGATCCTCATCTTCGTAATTGTTATTGTTTCACCACATTTTGGTAACTTATCCTCTGACCTTAGTGAAACAACAACTATTGTAGGATTTCGAGGGAGGAGGATTTTGTCTGTTGCGTGTATATCTCATTACGTGTGTCTCTTTGTCTATATCTATATATGTTATCATGATACGCCTGGTGTCTGTACATAGCCGTGTTCATAATGTCTTACATGTGTGCATAATCAAACGTTGACAAATCTTTTTTCTGTTTCTTGGCTTTGTCGCTCGTATCTGCAAAGGGAACTGCATGCACAAAATAATAAGTTGGAAGCTTCCTTTAATTAATGCTTGGTTTATTTCTTTCTCGGTCTCGGCAGTTCAACATTCTTTCTTATCAGCCCTTACTAACTCTTTTTTGTGCTGCTTTCTTTCGCGTATCTTTGCACCAATCTTGATGTGTCTGCTCTGACCAAAATTGGAAATCAGACTGACTTACATGCGAGAGAAAAACTATCTTCCTCTCTATCTTTCATGCTCTCTCTTTCTCTTTCTTTCTTTCTTTCCTTTTCACACGAACCCGATTGACATATTTCAAGCTGATGTCGTCAACTCAAGCTACAGAGTTTGACATACATCAGCAACTTGACCCTTGAACTCTTCTTGCACTAACCAACCAGCAAAATGAATAAGTAAGTTTGAGTTATGCTTTGTCTTGATCTCCTTTGCGGCATAAACTGCATACAACGTGTGGGCCCCATGTGTAAACGTGTGTAACGTTACAATTCCTTTCCTGCTCCTCGTTTCTCCACTCGTACCATCATGCAGAAATTTAGATGTAATATTCTTATGCAACCCTTCCACACACACACACACACACACACACACACACACACACACACACACACACACACACACACACACACACACACACAGAGGTTACCCCATATAAGGTTATTTTCTATGTCACGTTTACATCTTTTTTCTTCCGAGTGACTGTCGTTTAATTATTATGAGTTCCATTTCTTGTAATAAATAATTTTACCAAGAATTCTTCATAGATTTTGGTTTCAGTTTCGATTATATCTAAAGGAACTCAAGTTATATATATATATATATATATATATATATATATATATATATATATATATATATATATATATCATATTTAAGCATATGCTATGACCGGGCTATGCCAGGCGTCCCTGCTAGCTTAGATAAATACTCTTGCAGTTTTCTCTCAGCTGCTTGGCCTTTTGGTCAAGATCAAAGTGTAGTATCTGTTCCGGCAGATACTGCAAGCAAAGACCATATGTGGGGGGCGACCCCACATATAAGACCTTGGTCAATGTAGGGGCAACCCTTCATACCAATTGTCACTATCCAGCTCCCCTACTCCCCGAGGAGCTGGTCCCCATTTCCCCTTCACTCCTCACATTAAAAATCGGCCTTGTGCCTAATTTGCTCGGTGGGGGAGCAAATAAATACCATCTGTTCCGGCAGATGCTGCAAGCTATGACTAGCTATGACTAGCAAAGACCAGATGTGGGGGCAACCCCACATGTCTGACCTTTAACCAGCTCCCATTTCCCACCTCTCGGGAGCTGGTCCCCTTTTCCCCTTCCCCCTCCCTTCACGCCTCACATTAAAAATCGGCCTTGTGCCTAATTTGCTCGGTGGGGGAGCAAATAAATACCATCTGTTCCGGCAGATGCTGCAAGCTATGACTAGCTATGACTAGCAAAGACCAGATGTGGGGACAACCCCACATGCCTGACCTTTAACCAGCTCCCATTTCCCACCTCTCGGGAGCTGGTCCCCTTTTTCCCTTCCCCCTCCTTTCACTCCTCACATTAAAAATCGGCCTTGTGCCTAATTTGCTCTGTGGGGGAGCAAATAAATACCATCTGTTCTTCCGATGCTGCACTTCCATTTCTTGTTCTCTTTCGGTGGAGGAGCAGTCCTTCACGACTGACACAATTTTTTATTTTTGTACCTTTTCTCCACGTTAAAAAACGACCCTGGTGTCTAACTCTGTCCCGTGGGGAGGCATTGTAAATAGGTACAATAATATCAGGGCGTCTCGATTTACACTGAACATCCATAGAATGCCAACATCAATATGTTAAATATGAAAGAGTCCGTTGTGGAATTTCAACAGATCCCGCTAGTTAGAAGCTGATTTTAAAATTATTTTCATTCTCACGGCAGACTTTTTTTTTCTAATTTGACTAAAATAAAAAATAAAATTAAAATAGGCACCCTTTGACTTGGTTTAATAAACAGGCTTTCTTCTTCTTCTTCTTCTTCTTCTTTTTCTTCTTCTTCTTCTTCTTCTTTTTCTTCTTCTTCTTCTTCTTCTTTTTCTTCTTCTTCTTCTTCTTCTTCTTCTTCTTCTTCTTCTTCTTCTTCTTCTTCTTCTTCTTCTTCTTTATTCCTTAAGAAAAAATTAAAAATATATTTGAATTGGTCCCCACCTTGTCATTGTACAATGTCCATCTCTCGGCCATTTGTATACAGCCCCCACCGCCCTCTTGACTTCTGCCACCGAGTAACAAGTGTAATGAGATATCAAAATGATTTAATTAGACTGCACGGTGGGAAGGGAAGGTGCATGACTCGTCTTAGAGGGAATAAAAGACGAAATGTTTCTACAGAAGACTTTTTTCTTCCAGGGGAGGAAATCGTAAAACAAAAAATGTTTCAAAAAAAAAAAAAAAAAAAAAAAAAAGAAAAGAAAAGAAAACAATTAATTACATTTTTCCTCCTCCTTCATTACATGGTTTTCAATATTAAGTACACTGATCTCCTTCGCCGATTAAATCTGCCCCCCCCTCTTCTACTAAACAAGCTCCTCCAACGTTTTCAATTACACCTGTATTTCTTTGTCTCCCACATTCAATCACATTTACTCTTCCTCTCTTTTCGCCCACTTTAAATTAGCTTCGATCTCCACCTCCTTCTCCTACACCTCCCCTTACAACATGACATTCCCTCCTCACCTTCAATTATACACCTGCTCCTTCCCTTTTCCACCTCTCTCTCTCCATGTTCGATTAAAACTGCTCCTCCTCCTTTTTCCACATGTTCATGTATATCTTTTTCTCCACATGTTCAGTTACATATGTTCTTTTTCGTTCTCATTCTAAATTACATGTTCCTTCTCCAAGTCCAATTACACTTGCTACCTCTCTTTTCCATGTTTAGTTATACTTGTTCCCTTTGCTCTACTTGTTCAATTATACCTGTCACCCTCCTCTCCATGTTCAATAACACCTTTCCCACGCTTCTCCATGTTCAATTATACCTGCTACCCTCTTCCTCATGCTCAATAGCACCTTCCCCTTTTTCTCCCCATGTTCAATTATACCTGGCCCCTCCTCTCCATGCTCAATAACACCTTCTCCTTCTTCCCCATGTTCAGTTATACCTACCCCCCTCCTCCCTGTGTTCAATAACACGAATCCCTTCCTTCCCATGTTCAATAACACGAACCCCCTCCTCCTCATGTTCAATAACACGAACCCCCCTCTCCCTATGTTCATTAACACCTACCCCCTTCCTCTCGATGTTCAATTATACCTGCTTCTGCCTTCATCCATGTTTAATTACCCCTAAAGCCTCCATTTTTTTTATTCAAATGCATTTAACTCTTTTCTGTATGCAATTATATTTGCTCCCTATCCGCCTTAATTTAAATTACATCCACACTCCTTCCTCCCGATATTAAACTACACTTGCTTCCCCCTCCTCGTGATGTACAATTACGTTTTCTTCCCCTCCCCTACCATGTTTAATTACACCTGTTCCCCTTTTTCTCACCCATATTCACTTACACCTGCTCCTTATCCTCTCCATGTTGAGTTACACCCTTTGGTCTCCCCATGTTTAAGTATCTCTTCCTGCCCTTCCCTTGTACATTTACACCCACTCTATCTCATTTTTAAATTCAATAACCCATCATAATTTTTCTTCTCTTCCACCTCAAGGTTAATTATACCTACTCTTTTTCCCCTCTTCATGTTATATTATGCCTGCTCCCCCACTAAATTCCACTTACCATTCTCTCTCTCTCTCTCTCTCTCTCTCTCTCTCTCTGTGCTTATTTATACCCCACTCTCATATTTATTCATAATTTCTCCTCTTCCTCTCATTACTTGTCATCTTATCACCAATTCTTTTAAAAATCTTCCCCTCATTATTATTTGTTTTTAAATCTAGGTGTTGCTGTTATCAGTTCCTCCCTACAAGAACATCTCCGTGGAACAATTACAAATTAATGAATAAAAATGGACATTTCATACTGAAATTGGCAGGTTGCTGCTATTCCAAACTCCCTCCACATCACCGCACCATCTTCCTATCCCCATCTTCATCCTTCCATGCAGCCACTACCTTATTACAGTTTCGCCAAATGAAACAAAGGAAGTACAAGAAAAGAATAAGAAATGAATGCAACATAATTACTTAATTTAATCTGACAGTATCTCTTAATTAAAAACGAAAAACTTCTCAATTATCTTGAAGGTCCAAAGGAAAAGTCCTCTAAACTTTCCATTATTCACGTTCTATCAAAGGGAGACAACTGTTATCCTCTGGTTATTAAATTTATTTCCAATGTCTCTTATATAAACTAGTGGTATCAGCAAGAGTGCGTGTTTTGTGTTTTGCCTAATGGATACCATTATTGACTATGGAACCGGATATGCCGAGTTCAAAACCTATTGGATCTATTGTATTATGTTATTCCCATATCAGAAAAAGGAAAGGAGGGGTACGCTCTATCCCTCTGATCTACAGCTACAATTTGGTGTCTCTTCCTGGGATGTTGTTGGTGGATGGACATAACTGAGAAATGTTCTACTTTACTTTAGTGGTTGGACCCTTTCTTCACGTTCAGGAAGGAGATGGCGTTCATCACTGGTAGTTTTTATGACCTTTACTTGGCTGGCAACCTCCCGTCTAACATTTGCAATTAATTGCTAACAATAAGTATTGTGTTTCGGGATTAAATGACTCTGAATTCAGTCAAACATCTAAAAAAACACAACAGCAACAACAACAAAAAACCAACTATTTAATAGCAACCTTATAGGTGCTAGAGCAATAGTTCTCAATCATTTTTTTTTGTCCATATTTCACATAATCACCTCTAAAATCTTGATGCCCCCCCCACACTCCAAGTCAGACTCATTCTCTCCTGGATCCATTGTTTGCTCTCTCTCATGTAATATTTATGCCGTACCATATCAAATATATTGACTAACTGTTCCTAAGATAGTTGTTGCCTCATTGTAATCCAGTTCTCATCAGAGTTTTCAAGTCACATTCCTTTCAAAGCAATTTTATGAATTTCTTTGTTCATTGTTTCACGTTATTGATGAAGGAATGTTCTGATCTCCAATCTCTCACTAGAAACATGCTTTTTTAATTATTTGTACTCACTAGGAGTTCACACAAAGGTCATCATCAGAGATCACTCACTGACAGCGGCTGATGGTATTATTCCTGGAGTTTGGGTGGCAAGCCTCACCAATTACCAGTACTCACCACCTCTTTCAATAACCGTTGCAAATTAATTTGCATTATCACAGCAGTTGCTTACCATTGACTTCTTGCTGGCAGCAACCATTGGCATTCACTGGAATTGTAATGGCAACATACCTCCCTAAGGTTTCAGTCTTCTTCACACCCATTTAGTGGAGGTTTAGTTAGTGCTTTCTATCCTTTGTCTTTCCATCCTCCTTGACCCTTCATTGCTGTTTGGTATAGCGATAATCTATGCCAACACTACAATTTTTTTGGTGGAGTTAACTTACATTTTTGCGGTTTCAGTTTTCTTGGTTCCATGTAGGGCTGCATGTCTATCGTTTTGCTTTACTTTTATTGCAGTTTCCATATGGCTGGTTAGCGTTTGTTGCTCATGTGGGTTTCCGCATTCAAAGGTTTTTCTTAACATTTCAGCTGTTTTCAGCATTACTGTTCGTTGTATAGTATCAGTTTTCTCCTTGATTCTGAAGTTATTATTATTATTATTGTTATAATAATAATGATAATAATAATAATAATATGTAGCTTCCTGTTTTGTCAGATTACATTGTTAGTCCTTCTGATACTAATAAGATTTATTTTGTTTGTGTGTAGGAAAAGAATTGTCACTGTATGGCATGAGGTGGAAAATGTTTGGGACCCCCTGTATTAGGTGAAGAACTAATCATTTTAATTCCTATCATACACGTGTGATGCCCAATATTTAAAATTGAACTTGACTTCCTTTCCGCATTCTTTGATGGCTATTAATAATTATTTAAAAATATTATTTTTATGGTTTGCACCTGGCTAATGAAAATTAGCATCTTATTCCGGCATGAAGTTGTTTTACCTGTCTGCATTGATTAAATAACACCTGCTAAGCTAGCCATTTATTTGGTGAGAATAAATTATTAAAACTCATATTTCAAACTCTAACGAGAATCGAACAACCCAGAAGTTTGCAGGATGCGTATTTGGAATTTGTATATTTAGGAAGCATTCCTTCATTCATACATGTTTGATTAAAAATGTCAGATTGTTGTTGTCGATTAAAGTTTCAGTTTCGATATGTTAATTCTTCTAAAGATAAAAATGAAATTCTGCTGATTTTAGACTTTAGCATGACCATCATTTTACATATAAATTTACCATGAAATGGTCACACACTTGCAAACAAGATTGCATTTTAACTTTGATATATTTCAAAGGAAATACAATTCAACACGTAAATGCACTATCAAGTTTGCAGTTTTTACTAGGATGATAAAGCAAAAGAATTTGAAGATGCATTTCGACATTGGGTATTTATTTATTTTCTATGCTAATGAATCACCAAAGGCAAAGATCAAAGTATAGTATCTACTCTGATGCTGCACTGCACGGTTTTGGTCTCGGTTAATGGAGAAGAAATCCTTCATGACTGATACATTTTTTATTTTTGTTACTAATCAGAGTGCCCCTTTTTTAGGGAGCTGGTTTTCCCCCACATTAAAAACAGACCTTGTGTCTAACTCTGCTCTCATGGGAAGACAATTAAACAAAAAAAATAAATAAATAAAAAGAGTTAATGAGATTGTTAATTGGATGATGTACAATATTATGAGAGGATTGAAAATGATGGATAAAATGAGCAAAAATTTGATTAGCTTGACAAGTATTTTTTTTTTTTTACATTGGATTTGAAGATTGCCATGTTTTAGTACTTAGGGAAGCAGTTCTGTCGTAATGTGTTCCTCAAATGAGACGTTCTTGAAAGGAAATTCTGTTAATGGGAATTTCGTTTCGCTTTAGGTACACATAACAAGACCGGCACAAATGCCATCCCAGAAGATAATTCTACAAACTCCTGGTTTATATATGATCTATGACACTCTTATGCGTAGCATTCTCTCATCCAAGTTTCAGGAGAATGATTTCAATGATTGCAGAAGTCACTTCAAAATTCCTTATTTAAAAAATATGGATGCCAATTAGGAATAATAATATATTCCGATGATTATATGATATATAAACTTACATCATAATAAAGCAATGCATGATGAAATTCGTTAATTTTGTATTAATTAGCATCTATATTTGAAGAAAAGGAAAACGTGCACACACACATGTAGGCTTATATATATATATATATATATATATATATATATATATATATATATATACAGTGATGATCATATTTATTGGCACGGTAAAATAAAAGTTAAATTTTGTCTAATAAATTCTAAAAAAGGGATTAAATTAAAGAAAATAACAAAGTATATTATCTATTTTTAACTGGCCTTTCCGATGCAGCAATCGGATTTTAGAAAAAATAAATAACAAAGGAACAACAAACATAATTGCAAAAACCCCTTGTTCAAAATTATTGGCACGATTTATTTAATAATCAATTGTATAGCCTTTGGCCTTGATTACCTTCCTCAGTCGCTTTTCATAGTTTACAACCAAGTTGTTGCACTCTTCAGTAGTAATTTTAGCCCACTCTTCCTGACAATAATCCTCCAATTGAATAAGATTCTTAGGCTTCCTTTGCATTACCCTCAATTTTAATGTTCTCCATAAATTTTCAATTGGATTAAGGTCTGGGCTTTGTGATGGCCACTCCAAAACATTAATATGATTGTCCTCAAGCCATTTCTTAGTCAGTTTAGCCGA
>NC_136490.1:31679575-31794575 GCF_053919585.1 Euprymna scolopes | reverse complement strand
TCAAAGCGTCCAAATAACGAATTGTCAATCCTTAAAAATTCAGAAACATAAAAACAATTTAAAATCTATTTATTAGTTTTGTTTTTGTGATAATACAAAATATTCTTTTATCTATCTTACCGTTTTGTTTCTTGTAAAGACTTAATCGATGTTCTTGAATTTAAAATTAAGGAGATCGATATACTTAATTCTGTCGTCCATCATATCTTAGCGTATCATGTAAAAAATCTTGTATAACCGTGTTTTATTTTATTATTTGATGGCATAGTTTCTCATTTTATTCTTTAATAGAGAATTCATATAAAAATGATTTATACTATTTTCTATATTTATTAGTTTTGCATTTTATTCATGTAATATATTCATATATTCTAGCCTTTTAATGACAGATTTTTATGTTTTTGAAGTGTTCTTTTAAAATTTTCGTGTTAATGAATAAAGCTTGGAATATACACACACAATGTATATATATATATATATATATATATATATATATATATATATATATATATATATTGAAATGATAAACATAAAATTGGAAAAATTACAAAATCATCAAATGTACAAAGTGGAACTATGATTTTAAAAAAACTGACCCTTAATCTATGGATTTTCAAAAATAAGCACTTCTCAAATTACTGGTTAGCATATTTGAAAATTTGAAAGCAAAAGTATTTTATTATCTCTTTAAAGAACATCATTTTCAAGGATAATATTTCTTGCTTAAACCCGTGGTGATTTAATAAATTTTATAAATTTTCAAATTTTATTTTCATAAATTCAATATTACTTATATAAATGCTCTGTCTACCATATTGAGCATTCTCTTATTATGATAGAATCTAATATAAAATATTTATTTTTATATCATTCAATCAAATTATCTTTAAATACATGAATAATATAATTAACCAAGCTCTAGTCCATTACCTTACAGCTGCTAAACTTCTGACAGACCAACAATATGGATTTAGGTAAGCCTGTTCTACAGCAGAATGAATTAGTATATATCAATCGTAATAGATTTTAAAAAATTCAATATTCAAAAAAGAATTTTATTTAAAAAAATGTTTTTTCTAATTTTTTTTATAAAGGTAGAATGTCTAAGCTCAATGAAAATCTTTTGTGATTTCAGAGCATATATAGTGTAATTTCGCAGAAATTCCAATGATCAAGGTATTTCTGTTGGTTTCTCTCTCTCTCTTTCTTTCTTTCTCTCTCTCTCTCTCTCTCTCTCTCTCTCTCTCTCTCTTTCTCTCTCTCTCTCACACACACACACAAACACGCATGTGCGGGAGAAAGAGATAGTGTGAGTTTAAAATTTGTGTTCTTTTTGCCTTTGAGAATTGCATTGCATACAAAAATTGAGGAGCACTATCCCAAAGACACTATAAAATTGCTAATTCTACCAAAGCAAAATTATATCTCATCTATTATCTCCCTCATTGCAAACGTGCACATCTATCAATTTCTGTATCCAAGCTTGGAAAAAATTTTCAAAAGTTTGATTTCCATTTTCTTAAACCCTCCTCTGCCTCCCTCAACTACTGGCACCAACAAATCTTCAGGCTATATTACTCATTCAGACTTAAAACCATTTTTCATGAGAACCATTGTGTGATAACCTACTTGAATGATCCAAAGAAAACCCACGTTTTCGGAATTTCCCATTTCTTTCCATAGTAATGGCTCTTAATTTGTGCAAATAACAAGGAAATATTGCATATAATACTAAGGATTTTTTTTAGTTATTACGATTTTATTTATTTATTTTTGTAAAATTGAAAAAAAAAATGTGTCTTATCAGCATTTTTGTTTATTTTATTTTTATTTAAACTTAATGTTGATTTTTTTTTCTGAAAAATGTTTCATTCAATGCCCATGCTATATTGGGCACTTGTGTGCCATTATGCGAATTATACCATGCATATTTATTTGTCTGATGAAATTTTTTTTCACTAGTTGAATGCATGCAGACGCAAACATGCATATTTCCCTGCGGCCATTTAATTGTGTTTTCTTTGTAAAATTAAATCAACATAGCATTTATTGTTAGAGATGACTAACATGACCCATCCAATTCAAAAATAGAAATTTTGTTAATGGTCCGAACAATACAAAGGAAGGGATATATATTTTTCATTCGTTGGATTATGTTATCATTTTTAATGTTATTCGCACAACGTTTTGGACGATGTAACCTCTGACAATGTTTGAGTGTATCTTGTTGAACTTAGGAACCCGCATGGAATTTTAAACAGAACCCTTTATTTAATCCACGTTCCATCAAACATGATCGGGTAGAAGTCTTAAGTAATTCGCAATTGTATTCTTAGTATCAGTTTACACTGAGAATTGAACATTCAACCTTCAAAAGAGTGTCGCTTACAAGTGAATTTTACCTAGTACTTATGTCAATGTAAAACAAAATTATTGTGTTGGTGCAAAAATAATGTCGGTTTTGAGGTTCAGTTGAACGTCAAAAAACAACATTATTTTTGAACCAACCTAATATACATAGTACTAATATGAATATGAAAATACGTCCATGTTTTATTCCTGCAGGAAATTGCCAGGCTAAGTGTATGCATTTTTTATTATTATTATTATATATATAGGCATGTGAAAATATAGGTTTTCGCATGTACTTTCTCTTATTTTATATATATATATATATAATATATATATATATATATATATATATATATATATATATATATATATATATATATATATATATATATATATATTTCAAAGTGGAAGCTCGATGATTGTTAATATATAACAGCAGAACCTATATTAAATGAACAACGTTTTGCTACAGTCCAAAGACTAAGATTTTATTACCTTACCAATATTTATTTTTTTTCAAAATAAAAAAAAAACTTCTGTATGATTACAGATCCGTTTCATTCACAGAAGAACAAGCAAATATTTGTATGCCAATCTATGTGAGTTTTTTTTTTATTATTATTTTTGTTTGTTGCATCGCTATGCATTTTTTCTGGTTAGTCCTTGAAAGAAATATTGACATAGAAATACTGGTTGTTCTTTTGTAAATGAAACAGATTTGTAGTTGTATCAAAGATTTTTGTTTTGAAAAAATGATAAATGATTGGTAAGGTGAATAAAATTTTGGTCTTTGGAATGTATCAGAATGTTGTTATCCACATGCAGTACTGTCTCACTGTATCACAGCTCATCAGTGCGGCTAGACAGGAAACTACCTCAAGCCAGGATAGCACTTTACATTGAAAGGAAATGTAGGTCACTTAAGCAGATCGTCCCACGAAGCAGCAACTTTATGGCAATCTACCTGTCAAATCTAATACCATCAGGGAAAGATGCTTACGATTTGCCAGTCACTGTTTGAGGAGCAAGCATGAATTGGTGATTGATGTATTGCTATGGACTCCACAACATGGACGCGCAAGCAAAGGACGACCTAGATCCACGTACATCCAGCAAATAGCACCCAACGTCAACTGTGGACCTGAAGATCTGAGGTAGATGATGGAAGACAGAAAACTCTGGAAAGGAAGAGTTACATTGGTCTGGGTAAGGAGCCCGTCATGATGATGATGATGATGATGATGATGATGACGACGACGACGACGACGACGAAGAAGAAGAAGAAGAAGAAGAAGCAGCAGCAGATTTTGATGTTAAAATCACAAGATCACTCTCAGCCTTTTGAATCACCCTGTCGTTATTAATAACTAAGATCTCCTCAGATGAAAACTCTGTCTTTTCAATTAGGTATTCATACTGAAAAAAATGAAGAGACAGACTTTTCTCCTGATGAGATCTTAGTTATTAATAACTAGAGATCGAAACATTTTCATGCTAGTGTAGTGAAGTTTGTACATGTCTGTATAAAAAAAATATTAATATAAATATCTCTATTTACTATTGAGCACTATTATATAAACCCATTGGAAATTCTTTGGATTTTTATCCTTTGAACACATTCTTAACCGAGACTTATATATATATATATATTTCTGTGGAAATATTCTTTAATCACTTATATTTCCTTTGTATACATACCAGCCATTATTTAAGAAGCTCAATATAATTGCAGAGCATATAATGAATGAATGACAAAAGTCTATATTCCAAATTTCATGATGTTGACCATCTTACAGTTTATTCCTTTAATTCAGTTGACACTTACAATTCTTGACAGTATCTGCTTCATAGCACAAAATCAATTGCTTAATTATTATATCAATCAGTGAATCTATTTTGCCCTTAATTCATCAGAAGAAATAGCAACAATCAATCCACCAAAAGGAAATAAAATGCGTTTGGACATGATTAAAAATCCGAAAATTGGAAGAGAAGCTGCAGATATCTTATAGTTTTTTTTTCATTACGCCATTTTGAATTTAGAAATATATATATATATATATATATATATATATATATATATATATATATATATATATATATAAAGCGTATGTGTTTTATATTTTTTATATATTGCCACAGTCGGCCAATATAAGCTGGCAAAATGCAAACGAACCCTTCAGTTGAACATATTGAAGTGGTCTGCTATAGGCAATATTGGTATCTTGCCAACAGAAGGAAATAATTATTTCAGATTAACATAATATGGACCCATATTTTATTCTTACAATATTCATTCCAACATTTTTTTTCTTTTCTGTTTTTTTTTTTATTATTTTATTTATTCTGCCCCATTTTTTCCTTATTCTTTATCCTGCCACACAAATGGATGAAATTGGGAATTTTCCTTTTTCCTATCAATTATGTTTTTTTTTTCTTTTGGTTCCCCAATTGTTCAAGAAATTTGCCATCACAACTGTATTTATTTGCAAATTACTTGGGTTTTCTTTTCTTTTTTTTCCAATTATTTCTTGCTTTAACTTTTTTTCTTTTTTACGTATTGCTTGGATTACTAGTCTCAACGTGAATGTTATTTTCTCAACGTTTCGGTCGATATAATCTCCGACCTTTTTCAGGCGGATCATTGCAGACTTGAGAATCTTTATGCTGAACTCGGTGGAACCTATACGCAAATTCGAACTGAACGCTTTATTTAGTTCATGGTTATTTATTCATTATTCTTGTTTTATCGGCTCTGACTGGGCTGAAGTGTTATTTTTTTTAATGTTATTCCCAGCTATTATTACCTGTAGTAATGATTGAAGCTTCAACTTCCAAAATTACTTTTTTTTTTCAATTTTTTGTTTTAATTCTTATTTATTTATTTATTTTTTTGCATTAATTGGGTTACCATTCTTATCTTGATTTTTATTTTCACAACGTTTCGACCGATATAATCTATGATCTTCTTCTGCCAAATACATCTTAACAAGGCGTACTGTTGCCACATATGAGGAAGAGCAACTCAGTGCACCCTGTCCTGATTTAACAGCATACAAAACCAACTTCTAGTAACCAATCTCCTTTTCTTTTCCTTACTACCTTTTTCTCGCAGAAGAGACAATGCGAATCTATCTCTGCTCTATCATTATTCTCATGGCATATACTCGAACGAGCTTTTCTCGATGCCCCCTCCCCATAAAAATTTGAAACAAGCACTTGTCTAGATACAGTCCCTGCCAACAATTTTCTTTATTCTCTATCTGTGCCTAACACTAAAGAAAGCTTCTTTCCTAGAACTGCCCGCAATTGGAACTCCATACCGTGGGGCTGTTTTCCTGGATCTGTTCACCCACGGAACACAATACTGCAGGGTTGCTTCCGAGCTGATTATAACATGGCCGCTTTCAAGTCCAATGTAAACAAGTTCTTATGATTTAATCAAATTCTACCCAATTTCCACCATTGCTGATCATCACGATTTTCTCACTCATTAACCCTTATCCTTGAGTGGACTTCAGGCCTTAATAAGTGGTAACTCCTTAGTTAAAAAAAAAAAGGTGGATTTTTGGGAACCGAAACAGAATTTCAAATTAAACACTTTATTTAATCGACAGGGAATACATTATTCTTGTTCAATCAGCTATAACCCAGTAGAAGTGTTAATTTTTTAATTTTATTCTCTTCTAACTACTTTAACATGCCTGGATATCTCCCACTCTGCTGTAAGGACTCTGACAGACATATGCACAGACTTGGAGTTTACATTCGACTAGAGAAAACAAACCTAGAATGGGATGATCAAGCCTTTATGTGCTTTAGACTAAACATGCAACATAATATTAGCCACTTTTATTTTCTCTGCCGCTCTCCCTCGACCCAGGACTGCACCATAAAGTTTCTGACAGCATAGACACAGCACTCTCCCTCGACACTAGCGCACAAGTACATGTATTTGGTGACTTTAATGTCCACCACAAAACTGGCTTGAATTCTCTACTTACACAGACGCAGCAGGCAGCACAACACATAACTTCTCTATATCTCACTCCCTATCACAAATGGTTACGTTTCCAACCCGTTTCCCTGACCAGCAAGAACAACACACATCGCTTCTAGATCTGTTTTTGACCACAGTTCCCGATGATTGTATAACGAATGCCGACAGCCCGCTTGGGAACGCTGATCATGCAGTGATAATGGTTGAAATCACCCTAAATTCTAGAGCGAAAACTGAAGAGCCAGTGCTCAAAACAACGAGATATTATAAAAAGGCTGACTGGGAAACCATCAGAGGTCTTATCAGAGATGCCCCATGGGGAAATATTTTTTCTCTTCCTGTTGAACAGTGCGCAAATGAGACCACTGAAGGTTCAAAACGGCAATTGAAGCACATGTTCCCATGCGGAAGTTTTATAGCAAGCCCCACTCTCCCCAATGGTTTACTTCTACTTGCGCAATTGCCATTGCTCAAAGGCAGCATGCATACCGCAGATTTAACCAACATAAGTCCAGTTCAAACAGACAGAAGCTAGAAGTAACATTAAGAAAGAAATAGTGACAGCTAAGAGAGAATTTACTGAAACCACTAAAAAACGCATTGAAGCACAAAAATTAGGAAATCGTGACTTCTAGAAAATCTACAACAGTGTAGTAAATAATGGACAATCAACAATTCCCCCACTAACCAACAATCACGAGGTTGTTTGCTCAGCAACCGAGAAGGCTAACATGCTTGCCAGTCGGTTTGTTTCAGACTCTACATTGGACCCTCTCAACCACCCCCTACCTGACTTTCCTATGCAGACAGACACCACGCTAGATGATCTGAAAATCACCCCTGCTCAGGTACATGTTATCATAAAAAACCTTGACACTTCAAAAGCATGTGGACTCGATCTCATCCCAGCTGTGCTATTAAAAAAGTGCTCAGCCAAAGTAGCTCCAGTTCTCTCCAAACTCTACAACAAATGCCTTAATGAATCTTGCTTCCGGGCTGTTGGAAAACTGCTTTTGTGGTACTAGTATTCACGAAATCTGGCAAAAGAACTGACCCATAAAATTATCGCCCCATTAGCCTCCTCCCACTTTTTGCCAAAATATTTGAGACCTTAATTAACCATGCTCTAGTCAATCACCTTACAGATGCTAAACTTCTGACGGACCAACAATATGGATTTAGACAAGCCCGTTTCACAGCAGACATCCTAACTGTAATCTCTGAAAGTATATACCATTCATTGGACAAAGTGGGGGACGCCAGAGCGGTAGCTCTAGATGTATCTAAGGCTTTTGACAGAGTATGGCATGAGGGTCTCCTCAGGAAAATTAAATCATACGGTATCTCTGGTAGAATACTTAACATAATTAAATCCTTTTTAGATAAGAGAAAAATTCAGGTTGTCCTGGACGGTCGTACATCTAAACAATATGATATAAATGCGGGAGTGCCCCAAGGGTCTATCCTTGGACCTCTATTGTTCCTAATATTCATAAATGACCTCCCCAACAAAATTGCCTCTGAGATGGGTATATATGCTGATGACACCACACTCTATAACAGTCACCACAGGAAAACAAATGAACACATATCTAAAGAAATGGCAGAAACACTAGAGGATAACCTCCAATCTGTAGTGGAATGGGGGAAAAAATGGATGGTCACATTCAATGCCGCCAAGACTAAACTAGTTTCCTTCAATAATTACAAGAAACCTTCTCTACCACCAATAGCAATGGCCAACGATTCTTTATCTGAGAGTACATCTTTCAAACTCCTTGGCCTAACGTTCACTGGAAACATGAGTTGGAACAATTACATTGAAAGCATTGCCAGTGCCGCTGCAAAGAAGGCACGCTTTCTCTACCATGCTAGAAAACTACTAACACCGAAAAGTATCCTGTACCTCTATAAGGTCACCATTCGCCCATGTATGGAGTATTGCTGTCATATTTGGGCTGGTGCCTCTGCTACTAGTCTCTCGCTCCTAGACAAGGTTCAAAAGAGAGTCGCAAATCTGATAGGCCCTGAACTGGCATCTAAGCTTCAGCCTCTGTCCCATCGACGAAATGTTGCATCCCCCTACCTGTTCTACAAGTATTTTAATGGTGCATGCTCTGACGAACTGCAGACACTTGTGCTCCCGTGATGTAAGCACCCACGACAAACCCAACAGGCAGCTAAATCCCACCCCCACACAGTAGAGATCCCTAAATGTAAAAGATCTTTCTACTCCAATAGTTTCTTCCCCAGAACCGCTAGACTTTTTAATTCCATTCCAGGTCCCTGCTTCCCCAACTGTACTGACGTGCAGAAGTTCAAGTGTAACGTGAACCGACATCTTGCTGCCCAAATCCCTACATAGTACCCCAGTAGTTGTTTCCCCTGATAGTGGCCTCGTACACCAAAGTGGCAATGTGCCTTGTTTGGGGTGAAAATGTAGTAAAACAACAACAACAAAAAAACTATGAGCAATGATTTAAACTTTGGCTTCCAGAAGAATATCACATTATCATGTTAAGTAAAGTCATCAACTGCTAGGCCATGGAGACATGTGGATAATTCTAGTGTAGATCGAGAGATTTAAAGCTGATTTTATTTTATTTGTACTCTTTGTTTGTGCGTTTTTACGATCCATGGTCTGCCAAAATTTTTAATCCGGTCTGCAGGAGCTCTTATGAAAAAACGTAAAAATATTCACAAAAATGTTTTAAAATGGAAATGTATGACAAAAGTGTGGTGTTTTTTTTTTTGTTTGTTTGTTTTGTTTTTTTTAATTCAGAAAATGATTAAAGAATGAGGTTTGGGAGAACCAGTTTCACTAAAAAAACAAAACTAATTATCAAATGTAATAATAACATAATAATTTGTAGGTTTGTTTTTTTTTTTTTCAATATTTTAAGGGAATATGTTAAATTAAATCATATATATATATATATATATATATATATATATATATATATATATATATATATATATCTCCACATTATGGATGCTTCTGTCGATTGAGACTGAGATCTATCATTGTAAGAATAGATATTAATTAATGGAAAGACAAAAGATGATGAATCTCCTCTAATCTACAAATTCTGAAAGGAATGGTTGTCATTTGCCTCATAGATACTATCGCAGACTATGGAATCACTGATGTGGAGTTTAAATCTTAAAGTATCCATTGTGTTCAGTTATGTAGTAATGTCGTTGGGAAAGGTATGAACCTGCAATTACCTCTCCACTCCAACTATTAGCGGCCCTGTCGGTGGGGCATTAGAATACACCGACTGTCCTCCTGCAGAGGGTAAAAGTGTTCAATGGGGGTCCTGGATATGACCTTAAACTATATCTAGTGGTGAGGCCCCAGCTTGTGGGCTTTGGGGAGTGTGGAGCCACCCTTTAATTACCATTGCTCCCAGGTCCACTTTGACCCGGAGTGGTAGTACCTGTTAGGGTCCCAACTATGGGTTAAATAGAAACTGACGTGAAAACAACAAATATATTCTATTAAATATTTTTCTTCAAAACTTTGGATTCGGCATTAAATAACCCGAAAAGGGTTGATATGCCGTAAAACAAAAACAATCAACCAACCAACCAACTATTAGCAAAATAGCAATTTATGTGTAACATAACAATTGTAATAAAAAAAAACTTGTAATATTGCATGGAGTATACTTTGATCGACATTGTAAACAACTGATTGACGGTGTGTTGTGGACAGAAACAGCTGCTCGTTTCTCACATAGTAGTTGGCACATTGGATAGTGATTTTTTTCCTCGCCAGTAGTTTTAATGCTGCGGATAATTAAAAAAAATAATTGTATATAAATGCATTTGTGTATTCTAGGGTTGAATTAATTTTTTTTACAGCAATGTATTCGGATGAATTGCAATTTCTCAACCGAGCTTTATAAGTGTGGTAGATCTTAAAAAAGACATTTTAGTCATACAGCTAAAAAGAGAATCGATCTCATCTCTATATCACGTACTTCTTCCAATGATGCCATATCCTACCATTTAGTCCAGATTTTAAAACGTTAAACTTTAAAAGGAATTTTCAGCTTTTCTTAATTTTAACCTCACATTGAAATTTCCGCTTTTAATCTTATTTTGACAGATCCACATCTAAATGTTGCTACATTTGCTCAAGGCCATATAGTATTAATAATTTTGAATAGACACGGTATTTCGATATTAAATAACCTAAAAGGTAGTCATGTGTTGAAAATAGACAAAATCAAACCCATTCTGACCAATTCCAAAAGAAGCCTTAAGATTATTTTTGTTTTTCTATATAACAGATTTCTTTGATCTTTTTTTTTTTTTTTGCCTTACTAAGAAATAAGAGATGTATTCTAAAAAGTGTGCTTGCATAAGGAAAACTTTTCCAGGGAAAGAAGAATTTACCCCAAACAAGCCATATTGCTATTTGGAACCATGTCTACGATAACACTGTTTAGGGAGTTGAGCAGCAAGATGTCTGTGCATCATATTTAAATTTTTGCATATTAATACAGTCAGGAAAGCAAGAAAAAATTCCAAAGTTCTGCAGTGTAATGGAAGAAACTATTTATTAGAGTAAAAAGCTTTATAATATCCAAGGATCTCTACAGTGTGGGGGTGGGATTTTGCTGCTTGTCAAATTAGTCTGGTGTATTTACGTTGTTGAGGAAACAGTGTTAGGAATTCGTCAGAGAACATTCCATTAAAGTACTTCTAAAACAAGTACAGAGATGCAAAATACTTTGGTATCACTTCAGTTTTAGTGGCAATAAAAAATTATCAGAAGGGGTAACAGGTGGTATAATAAATAATAATGCAGACCATGGAATCGGCTAAGATGATTTCAAATCTATTGCATGCCCTTTTGCGGTATTACTATTGAAAAAAGGTATAAATAACCCTTTCCAGCTATAGGCAAAATAGTAACATATTTGTCTCCAATAAGTATTGTGTTTTGGCATTAAATAATTTCAGTATGTAGAAAAATAGAAAAAAATAAGATGACCGGAAGCACTGCTGGAGTTGTCCTCCTTGACCCGTTTCCTTAATCAGCTTCAGAGTTTAGTCTACCCTTCATTTTTACCCATAGCTGGAGAGAGTAGAGATGGATACACCTCCAACTTACAACTGAATTTTACTAAGCACTTTATCCACTACTACAGGCCCTTCTGAAGATTGAGGTTTCAATCCTCAGTGTGAGCAACACAAAAAATACAACTGAGAATTACTTGGGACTTCTATCCAGTCATGGCTGACAGAACGAGAGCATGTTACTTCCGTGGATAAAATAAAGGGTTCTGTTAGAAATTCTGTGCAGATTTCCAAGTTCAACAGAACGATTCCTGAATTTGACAAGATACACCTGAAGAAAGTCGCAGGTTACATCGATCGAAAGTTGTGTGAATAACACTCAAGATGAAAACAGTAGTCCAAATAATCCAAATAATACGAATTATCAATCCTCATCTAAAAAGTTCAGAAACACAAAGTAGATTTCCAAGCTATTTAAGTTTAAATAGATTATTTTAAATTAATAAAGTTAATTTTACATATTTAAAGTTTTGTATATTTTAGCAGATATTTGATTGAAGATGAGTTTACGGGTTATATATTTGATTAATTCGTTATAGATCAGAGGTTGCTGAATATAATTTGAAGTTAATTGAATTAAGTCTCCAAAGGAAAATATAAACTGATATATATATATATATATATATATATATATATATATATATATATATATAATTTGCAAATTTTGATTCTTTCACAACCTAGTAGCAGCTCAATTTGATAAAATTAACACTTATCATAGTCAGTTATTTAAACCATTCTGTTCTCACATATCTTTCAAAATAGTAGTATGTTTTGGTTTGATGTAAAATAGTTTTGGGTTCAACCTCTTCAAATTTTTTGATAGATCCCTGTTGGAGACCGGTGCTTATCTGGTCAGGCTGTCCAAAGATACCGGCTTCCTGAGTAAAAGGAACCAAAAATTGATATTATTGTTTTTTTTCTTTCTCACAGGAAAACTGAATTATGTTCTGCAAAGCAAAAAACAAAAAACAACAATTTTCCTATACAAAACAACCAAACCAAACACCATGAATAAATATTTGAAGATATGAAGAGTTTATACATGCGGCATAATAATGTTGATATAGTTATTCTCGTTAGGTCACCAATGTTAAGTAATATTGAGCTTGGCCAGTACAAAAATGGGTGACCATTTGGGAATTCCAGGTGTTGTATGTGCTCTCTGCTTATTTCGACATTGTTTCCAGTCGTCAAGCAATTCTCCTTGCCACTGGACTCAAGCAGTGCCGATTTAGGAGAGGTGTGGGTGGGGAATGCACACAATTACACATGCAGTTACCCTTTCAGGGGATATCTTTTGTCTTTCAAGACTTAACAGAAGCATCATTGTTATCATTAAAGAACTTAAGGCATAAAAACATTTACCAAAGTGACCAGATTCTGCATTAAATAACCTGAAAAGGGTTGATATGCCATAAGACAAGACAATTAAACAAAACCTTAATGGAGATCCCCCACCTATGCCATTAAAAAAAATGTTTAAACTTTGATTATAATGGAAAACCATGCATAATAATTAGTGATAGGACGATTACAATATTTTTCCTGATTCCAATACAATTACCGATTCCGATTCTCTATAAATCTCTAAATATCTAACTTTAAAGAAGCTATTTTTTGTCGATTACTGAAAAAAAAAAAAAAAAAAAAAAAAAGAAAACACATGTTAACTGTGCAAATATTTTCTCAAATGTAAAAACACATCTGTGGATGGAATGATCGATAAATTTTTATTTTTACTGAAAGTTGAAAACCAATATTATTTGTTATTTTATTATTACTACCAATAGTGTTTTTTTTTTTTTTTTTTTGACTAAATCAAATAAAAACGACAATTAAAAGAAGTGTTTTTGGCATCGGGAAATTGGCATAATATTTTCTGATTCCAATACTGATTCCGATATCCCAAAAAGTTATGATTTTTTTTCGATTCCTGATTCCAATTAATCCTCCCAACACAAACAAGCCAAAAACTATATGGTACCGGACTGATGCCTTGAATTTTAGGAGAAAAATAAAAATTAACCTCAAAGGGTGTGTGTTTTCACCCCTAAAACATCCTTGGGCCCAAGCCCCAGAATTTTCCCAGGGTCAAATATTATGTCTCCAGATGTATATCCATGTAGTCTTGTTTTGGGGTAATTTTCAACAAAATTTATGGTCAGAAAAGATTCTATGTCCAGGAAAGTGTCATTTTTGGCCATTTTGACCCCTTTTAACCCCCTGGATATGCAACCAGAATTTTCCCAGAGTCAAATATTATATTTCCAGATGTATATGTATGTGAGCTTGTTTTGGGGTAATTTTCAGCAAAATCTAATAGTCAGAAAAGATTCTTTGTCGCAAAAAGTGCTATTTTTTACCATTTTCACCCCTTTTGACCACCCTTTATGACGCAATCAGAATTTTTAACAAAAATTCAAGAATGTTACATTTCCTTCCTTGGGTAGTTGTAACTTCATGCAACATTCCAGAAAAATGTATTGAGTAGTTATTGAGAATTTTGGGAACGAACGGACGAGGATGAATTCTAAGGCCTAAATCCTACTAAGTCGGTGGATCAATAATAATACAAAAGAAATGCTTACACTGGTCGTTTCATGTAACCCTTTCAGGAGCTGTTATTTGAGCAATTTTCGGTTTGTTTTATGAAATGTATGTTCGTTGAATAATTTCTCGCTTTTATTTACATTTTGAAATATCTAATAACACTTCAGTACACGATTTGCCTTGTTCAAATATACAATCTACTCGTTTTTACGTCGGCCTCTACTTAAAATAAGAAAACTGATGCTTTCAGTTGTGAATGCTAACGTCATTCTCTTCTTCAAATATTCTTGAATGTCTCTTGCATATTTTACAGAACATCTAAAACAATAAGAGAACTGATGGTTTACACAAACTGTTCTCTGTATGTATAAATAACATTTGAAATTTTAGACAATATAATTTTTTGGTTATTTAGAATACGAGATGCTTGTGCAGTGTATTATAATTCTGAACAAAAGCATTTCCGGTAAAAAATATTGTTACGTTCTTACGTGTCATGGGAAAATCTGTGTAAATTCCAAAAAATGATCTAGTAGAAAAATAATTACAGGTAAAAATAGAATTTATTGAATAATCGAGTTTATTGTATGTTTTAATGTGGAAGAGTTGTGCGACCAATTCAGTGTGACAAACTGAGTTATCTTCCTTGCTTCCCTTGAAATCCACTATTGAAAAAATAGAAAAAAATTTCTGACTGCTAGTGTCTGTGGATTTTTGTGAAAAATAGATCTAGTACATCTTCTACTGGATAATGTTTTTACATTTATATTAATTTCGACATGACACATATTTAGGGAACAGTGTTTCTACCTTAAATGGATTCGTTCGATATTTTATTATTCTGCACAAGCACTAGAGATTATTCTCTTCATGTTTTTTTTTTTTTATTATTATTTTTTTGTTCCAACATTTCAGCCTTCTTTGAATGCATATATTTAACGGTTGAACTCAGAAACCTACACGGAACATCAAACCAAAACTCCTTATTTAGCTGATGGAGGCAGATTGTTCTCGTTCCGTCAGCCACCACCTGGAAGTGAAGATTTATTATATTTAATCTCCTATACTAAGGATTAGTAAGGATGTGGAATAATTACGTTGGCACACTGGTTCCATTAAATCACCAAAGTTAAGCGACGTTAAACCTAGTCAGTAATAAAATGGGTAACCATTTGATAATACCAGGTGCTGTATATGGTCTGAAGCCTGGAGAGGGATAGGTGCCGTGAGGCTATTCTTGACCGAGACAAACTACATGAAATAATGCAGCTCCACCACAACCTCAGAGGGTTGAGAAACACACCCATCTATCCATCCAGTAAGAATTTAAGTTCTATGTGGATTCTCAAGTTTAACAGAAATGCAGCTGATGACAAGCGGAAGTTATATCGGCTGCAACGCTGGAAAACAATAACAAGCAAGATGAGAATAAGTTATTCTCAAGCTTCACTATTACGAATGAGTTTAAGATGTTAAAGCTTTGATAGTCTTCATCCGTCAATTCTTGCCTCTTAAGAAATTGATATCCAATGAAACTTCTTCCTACAGGGGAAGACGGTTCAACCCACCTAGGATGAATGCTATTGATATTATTTAACACTAACCTGGGTGCCCGGCGTTGCCCAGGTGCTTGGGGGTGTGTATTGAGCAAAAAAAAAAAAAAAATGGTAGTCGGCAGGCAGGCTCGAACCCACACTGTGAAGGAGGAAAAGAACGTGAAAAACAAACCCTGACATCTTTGCCGTTGTATTCATCGTCAAACCGGAAGTGGTGAAGGTTTAAATTAAGGCAAAACAATCGAAAAGAGGGGATGGCATTAAAAAATATCGGCGAAAAAAGCGACCCCCTCCTTCTAGAAAAGTGCCCAGTTGAGGGTAAAGGAATTAAGGTTTTTAGCCAATTTTTCGATATTTGTCATCCGAAGGGTCGAGTTTTAAAATGATACCAATCTCGTGAAAATCCGTCGCTTCTGTCGAAAGTTTTAAGCAGACATACATACATACATACATACAAACATACATGCATACATACATACATACATTTAAGCAGACAGATGAGATGTATATTATAGATGTTGACATTCTTCATCTGTTAATTTTTGTCTATTAAAAATTTGACAATCTTCATTCGTCAATTCTTGTCTCTTAAAAATTTGACAACCATCAACTATCGAATTTATCTATTCAAACTTTGATAGTCATCCACTGACGAGTTTCGCATATTAATTCATTTATGATCAGTTATTTTGTCTTCAAAATTAATTTTCTTTTTGCTGAATACATTTTTTGATTTCAGTTTTATTCGCAATTTATTTTTTGTTCGTTTCATTTTGTTTAATAATATTCTTCAAACGTTATTGTATATAGTAGAGGTTGTCCAATTCAACGGTTCTAAAATGTTATTTTGCTTCAAATGTACGTGTTATGTTCTCTACGAAAAATTTAATGCCATCCTCTTGAAAAGATATTCTACCCCCCCCATCTTAATAATAATGTAATTTACAATTTTAAGTGTAGTTGCGGTGCCAACTATGTGGGTCGGACAACGTTGAGATTGCATGGGAGAATCCAACAGCACGTATCTAGCAAAATCAAAAATGGGACATACCAAACAACTGACGTACTTGCCAATAGATACGGGTCTTCAATAACTGACCATCTCATTAAAAACCGGTCATGTGCAGCAAACTTCAGCATGAGCTCATTTTTAATTGTGAGTCGTGCTCACTCCACATTTCATCTAAAGATCTTGGAGACGATTCACGTTCAGTTGACGAGGCAGTCTTTCTGTAAACAGAAGAAATGTTTCTTAGGTTTGAGCGTGATTAAGCTGCAGGATCTTCAAAAATATTATAACGTTGCTTTATTTCAATCGCTCCCCCACCTTTTTTCATCCATTACGCAACGTAACTTTATTTTAATAATGTACATATTTTTGATTTTTCCTTTTTAAATCTCTCGATAGAGCTTTGATTAAGCGAGGGCGAAACCAGTCAGTTGACTCTCCCCCTTTATTTTTCTTTCCTCTCCCCACCTTTTTAACATGTTTTACACATTTTACTTTTAATCGTGAATAATAAAAATCTTCCCTCCATGATTGCAATATTTAAATTTTGTACCACCAAAGAATCATAATATATATATATATATATATATATAATAGTGAATAAATGATAAAAGACTATATTCCAAAGTTTATGATGTTGACCATCTTATAATTTATTCCTTTACTTCAGTTGTCATTAACTATTTTTGACAGTATCTGTTTCGTAGCACAAAAATCAATCATTTGATCATTATATCAATTAGTGAATCTATTTTGCCCTTAACTCATCAGAAGAAATAGCAACAACAAGACGTCAAAAGGAAATAAAGTTCATTTTGATATGTTTAAAATCCGAAAATTGGAAGAGAAGCTGTAAATACCTTATAATATGTTTCCATTTCTTCTGATGAGTTAAGGGCAAAATAGATTCACTAATTGATATAATAATTAAGTGATTGATTTTGCGCTACGAAACAGATACTGTCAAGAATTGTAAATGTCAACTGAATTAAAAGAATAAATTATAAGATGGTTAACATCATGAACTTTGAAATATAGTCTTTTGTCATTTATTCACTATATTACTCTGTAATTACATTGAGCTTCTTAAATAAGGATTAGTATATATCATAAACCGTGTGCAGTCAGCACCAACCCTATTCAGGGTTTAACCGGCTTCCTCAGAAGGAGGAAGTTTCATGGGAGTATGAAATTCACAAGCTGTCTCCAGTCGCATGTATATCCCCGTTAGGGGAGATGACGACGTTAGGTTTTTGCAATTTTTTGCAGGGAGGCGTCGACGTCCTCCTACATACAGCACCCGGACTTCCCAAATTGGTCACCCATTTTAGTAATGACCAGGCTCAACGTTACTTAACTTTGGTGATCTGACGGGAACCGGTGTGTCAATGTGATTATGCCATATATATCATAAGGAAATATATATTTCTACAGAAATATATATATATATATATATATATATATATATATATATATATATATATATATATATAATTTTTCCTTTATACATGTGTGCAAAAGTAAAATTGCTTATGAATTTTTGTGTGCATTGCTGTGATCACTTCTAGCCTTTTCTTTTCCATATTGTTAAGAATAATTCTTCCCGCCATATTATTTGCTTTGTATTTTATTTCAAACACTATTTTGTTTTCTTGTCTTTTTTTAAAAATCGATGTTGCAATATTCATTACGAACGTTCACTTTTTACGCTCCGCATATATATTTATTCAAATGCGACAACGACGTTTTATTTATGAATTTTTCTACAACAAACAAAAGACGGAAAAGAAACTTTCCTCGCGAGCTGTTTGTTCTTCCGATTCTCTTCTAATTTACTCGCGTTTGTTGTTTTACTAAATTCTTTTGTTTTTGATTCCTTCTAAAATACCTGATCATTTTTTTTATTATATATATTTCTTACTCTCAGCTGTTTTTTTTACATTTTTTTTTTTATTATCAAAAATGATTTTTCTTGAACACTATCAGTTTTCTTTGACTTCTTCGTACTTGTCTAGAATGAGTTACCTGGAAAATGTGCAAAGTTAAGAATCTTTAATTCTAAATAATTTCTCATATTCTTTTAAGTCTAAGTTATTTTTCAAATATGTTGGACAGAATCGCACCTTCATCAAAAACACACAAGATCATTGCAGTTTGAGAGAACTTGATCTTAATGGTGCTGTAGACGTTGTGCAGCATGTAGTCATTTATATATATATATATATATATATATATATATATATATATATATATATATATATATATATGCTAGTAGATCGCACAGCATTGCCCAGTCGTAAGATACACTTAAATATGATATTTAATTCATGCAGATTACGTATTTATTATTATCGAGACAGTTCTCTATCGATTATTATCTTGAACTTAATATGTATTAGTGAGATCAAATATATATATATATATATATATATATATATATCCAGTGAGTAATCCTAATGAGTCATCGATTTAGATAATCTAGCCCTACTAAAGTTCCACAGTGTTTGAGCTTGTCTCACAATTTATCTAACATTTAATCCTTATCCTTGAGTGGCCTTCGGGCCTTTAAAAGTTATGACCTTCTAAGTCAGTGAGGAAATCTATGAAAAACTAATGTTCCACAGACAAAAGAGATTGGTTCTTTTATTTGATGGCATATCAACTCTTTTCAGGTTATTTAATGCCGAAGCTAATAATTTTGAGGGGGGGGGGAAAGAGTCGTTAACGTTGTTTATATTTTCAGATATTTATCCTCGATATTTAGTTTGGTTATTTTGTGAAAAAAAAAAAAGATATTGTTTTTATTTTTTGGCGTTTCAGGACATGATTTAATTTTGCAAAAAAAAAGAAAAAAAAAAGCAATAACATTCGTCTTTTCATGCATTTAAATCAGGAAGCCAATATCTTCAAAGAACACCAGAGACACAGAAGAAAAATAAGGCCAGAAAGATAAACGCTACAACATGTTACTCCACTATACAACAGCGCCTGTTCTTCGATTACTTTTCCATCTGCCTTCTATCATCGTGGTCTGATATCAAACAATCGCGCACGTTCGTTTCTTTTACGCAGTTTCTCACTTTCATGCAATTATTTCCTCCTCTTCTACGCATTCCATCTTTCCCCAGTGGCGCCAACCAATATTTACCCAACATGGCAGTGTTTGAACAAAATGTTGATGTTCTCATAATAGCATTCAGGAATTGGCAAAAACATTCTTGCAGATTTGTCCGACAGATATTCAATTATGGATTCCAAATTTCCCCATTGTTTTTTTTTTACCCCCCCCCCATGAAAAAACAAACAAAAAAATATACGGATAAAAAAAAAAGTAAAATAACACCTTCACATAAATATTAATAAGTATGCAAATTGAAATATATAATGCAGATTTCAGTGAGAAATGTTGCTGATCTCTTGTCAATTGAGTGATTGATGCTAAAGTTGTCTTAAAATGGCGCGGAAACAAGTGGCGTTTCTCCAGGAATGATTGGTCCAAATTTTGTCAAGTAACAACTAAAATGTTTTCTGATTGGTCCATTTATTCTCTTTTTAATCTATACAGCTTTCTTTTTTCGTGTGTGTGTGTTTATGCTTAGTCTATGCAAATATTGATTCATTTTTTTTATTTGCTGTTAAATGTGTCTATATTTTTTCTGTCATTAGTCGGTGATGATAAGGCTCTAAATTTGCATAAACAGATATATAGAATTTTATGAAGATCAACAGCAGAGATGTGAAAAATTAGGATTAACTACTTTACTAAAGAGAAAAAATAAGAAATATTTTAATTGAAATTTTCAGTTAACATAAATCTATCTATATATCTATAAAAGTGAACGTGTCTGTGTACATCTCCCTATGCAATAACTCTGTCAATTTTTAGTCTACAGACTAGAAATTTGATATACAGGGTATTTGGGAAAATCTATGTGATCGGTTTTCGGTCAGAAATTTGGCTGTTAAGGAGTCAAAGTTCAACGATTTGACCTTTAAGAACTCTACTAAACTCCTCCGACAATTTGGGGTCTAAACACTTGAAATTTTAGATATAGGTTCCTTTGACATAGATCTAACTTAATAACCTGATTTGAGCACAAAACAATAAATTTAAGGGGTTCATAATAGGGGTCAAATTTAAAAAATTGACCTTTTTTTTTGCTCAGCATACACCTCCAAACACCCGGGCAACGCTGGGCACCCATGCTAGTATATCTATAAAAGTGAAATTATCTGTGTGTGTCTGTGTGTACATTTCCCTACCAAACTACTCTGTCAATGTTTAGTCTACAGACTCGAGATTTGACATAACAGTTACTGAGATTTGTGAAAAGCTTTTTAATCGATTTTCAGACAGAAATTTGGCTGTCAAGGGGTTAAAATTCAACGATTTAACCTTTGAAAACTCTACCAAACTCCTCCTCCAATTTTGGGTCTAAACACTTGAAATTTTAGATGTAGGTTACTCGAATTGGTGTCTGAATGCATGCAGCGAGGTGCATATTGCGGTGAGAGGGGGTGTTTGACTGGACGGGATAGAGGAAGAAAGGGCAGAAGAGGGGGTGGTAATGTCTGATTGGGACAAAACAGAAATGTCTATGGGATTTGTCAGAAAGAGAAAAAACAAATAATAATTGTTTTTATCTCATTGTCATTATATATCTGTTTACATGAAAGGTTGTTTTTAAAACCTCTGTTGAGAGGTATGAAGAGATCCTTAGCTGATTAAGGCTGACAACTTAGAATGTGGGTCAAGGGTAAGGGTCACCGCCAAGCATTGTTCGACCTGGAATGACTAATAAGTAAAAACCTCAGTGCAAATGAGGGTTAAAATTTGGTAGAGATTAGTTCGAAGAGGAGGAGTAGAAATTAGATGAACAGAGAGAAGGAGGTGTTGAGTGGACAAGACGAAGGGTAAGCTCTAAAAGGAAGAAAGAAAGGGTTTTTGTAACCACTCTCTGAAGGAGAGGTGGAGAAAAGGAGGTTGGATTTTTAGAAAAAGGAATTCTAAAAAGAGTAGAGTCGTAGCCAGCAAAGTGAATGGCTGGGCTGGTCAAGCGCTCCCGATTTGGGAGCCCTCAGGGCCTGATGTTATGATGTTAACTAGCCTGTGTTAATGGGAAATCTGTGACTTTACTGGTCTGGTCTTACATCGTTTCACTGCTATAGTCAGTCACTTCAATTTAGACATTAGCTGTTATGAAGTAATAAAATTAATAAATAGTTTGTTATTGTTATAAACCGGAGTTCTATTTGTTTGTGGTGAGGACTCTTCATTTTGCAGCAAGCCGCAAGGACCAGCGGAGTGATTGATGTGCCTGGAGACTACCCACACAGGGTAGGAGACCATTCGATCGAAAGGCAAAGCGCCCCACCATGAGAACACAGTGGGTGAAGACGATCAACAGGACAACTTGTGACGGGACAATGTACGATCGAAAGAACACCTGTCATATCGGATGGAATCCGACGAGGTTAAGGACAGCCGGTGTGGTTGGTGCAGTATCGGTCTCGTTATACCCGGACGGATCCAACTTTTTAATTTGATTTGAGCTCAAAACAATAAATTTTAAGGGGTCAAAATTGGGGTCAAATTTAAAAAAAATGACCTCTGCAGTCTCTACCAAATTACTCGGACAATTTTTGGTCTAAACATTTGAAATTTTACATAAAGTGTATTCAGACATAGGGCAAGCTTTTTAATCGGTTTTTGGCCGAAAATATGGTTGCCAAGGGGTCAAAGTTCAAAAGATTTGACCTTTGTGGCTTCTAGCAAACTATTTAGCCAATTTTGGGTCTAAACATTTGAAATTTTACATAAAGGGTATTCAGACATGCAGCAAGCTTTTCAATCAGTGTTTGAGCGAAAATTTGGTTGCCAAGAGGTCAAAGTTGAATGAGTTGACTTTTTGAAGACTCTACCAATTAGGTCTAAACACTTGAAATTTTAGATGTAGGTTGCCTAGACATGAGTCAAAACTTTTTAATATATATATACATATACACATAAAGTTATGAACCTAGGGCCCGAGCAAAGCAGGGCTGAACTGCTAGTACTATTAAAACATGTATTCTTCAGAATTATCTGATCTAGCCCCTGCTTCTTTTGTTCCAGCTCGTTTGATTTGCTGGTCTAGTAGTCTCCATTAATTCGTTGTTTTGGTACCTTATTGTAATGCTGCTTCCTATTCCAGTAGCTCCTTTCCAAGAACTCTTTTTCTGCTGACTGTGTTCCTCAATGGTAAGATCATTAGGCGTCTTTTGTCTTTGTGATAATCGTCTTTCATTCTTGTTAGTTCTTTAGGTCAATGGCTCCACATCTTGCTTAGAGCGGTTTTCATAAAAAATAACATAACAGAATATTTAAATAATATTGCTCTTCAATCTGGAATGCTATTTGTTGTGCATGTTTTAGATACAGTCAAGGCATATTTCAAAAAGTAGATCTATGAACCAATTAGTTTATCTTTTCTAGTAGAGTAATATATATTTGGAACAATATTATGAACTGTAATAGCATATAACATTTTAAGATGGAATTAGATAAATTAAGAAATTATGCTACAAAATGAATTAACAGCATTTTAAAGAAACTATTGGATGAAATATTTACTTAACCTGGCAGAGGATACTGATATGAACTTGCCAGAAATTTGGTTATAAACTGGATAAGTACTCCATTTTCTATCAAATCAATATTTATCCCCCACTTCCCTTGCGAACTGACCTTATTACCTCAACTGTTCTCCATCTACTAACTCATTATTTTTATATATTTAATTAAATACAGACGATATATATTAATGAAATGACCGCCATTTTTATAGTTGCTATCCTTCAAGATTCAGCAGTAATTTTGGTTCTTATTTTGAAATTTATAAAAAAAAAGGCTAAAAATACAGACAAATTTTTATGATGTACGTACCGGTCACGGAATAAAGATGTCACATTCCAAAAATCGTGTAAATTGATCAAGTAGTTTTTGTTTGACTTTTTTAAATTAAAAAAAAAATCAAATTTTACGATTTTTAGCGATTAATAATTTTTGGCAGCCATTGTTTATAAATAAAGGGGGAACAGTTCAATTCAACCTTGTATTGAATACGATTTACTTAAAATGGCTATAAAAAATGAGTTTCTATGTATATAGAAGATACTTGATCAATGTATATGCTTTTTGGAATAGGGCATTTTCTTTATGTGACGATTACGTACATCATAAATATTTTTCTGTATTATTATTATTTTTTTAATTACGTGAAAAATTCTAAGTACGCACCATAATTTTTAAGTAATTTAATTGACAAATAGTAACTGATTATGATTAAATGCTAAAGGCACACATCATGTATTACGGTGCACGTGTTCTCCGAGACCAAAAGGAAAACATTAATTTTCTCATGCGTCCCTGTCATATCAAAGTACCGAAAGACGGAGCATCATCAGCAGAGACCTTGAGTCAACGTCGCCGGGGACACGACAGAGTTTGTTTGATCAAGTCATACAGCATACGGTTAAGACTGATGACTGAACAAATAACTACGAGGTTGAACAAGCTATCTCCGGTCGAACGGGTGGCTACGTGAAACGGATTGCTATTTGCTGTGTCCTGGCAAAGTAAATATGGTCTGCTTTGTCGGGTTTTGTGTACTGTGTGTGTGTGTGTGTGTGTGTGTGTGTGTGTGTGTGTGTGTGTCCTTTCGTTGTCCATTGGATCTGAATCTCTCTTCTTGTTCCTCCCCTCTATTTTTTTTTCCTTTCGCGCTTAGCCAGGTTAACCAATTGAAACTGTAAGCCAGATTTGGTGTATCTCTCAGTCAATCAGGGTTGAACAACAGAACATACATTCAACACGGCTTATATGTGAACAAACAAAACAAAACAAAAAAGATAAAGGTTCTATTCTGCCTTTCGTGATGCATCCATGACACACATCCGACCAGTTTATGAACTGCACTCTGATTTACCGGCTCATTTCCTCCGCGCGCACACACACACACACACACACACACACACACACACACACACACACACACACACACACACACACACGAGATAAGGGCAAAAATGTACACACTTTCATTTGCTACGTATTTATATCATATGCCTTACATCTATACACAAATTTACTTTATACATATATAGAGTACACCCATTTATTTATTTTTCTAATCGTTTTATTTTATGGGGATGGGTCATCCTACCGGGTGCAAGACATTCACCCACTATTTCAGTCACTCCAACCAAGAGACTATTTGAAAATTTCAACCGTTCCTTTCAGTGCAGTAGTTTGTATTTCACTAGCACTTGGTTCACCGGGTATATCCGACAGGTAGTTTTTAGAAACTCTTTTTCATAAGTCCGGTTGCTCCTATAATTACTGGAATGATGGAGGTCTTCCTAAGATTTTAGTTTCTTTTCATGTCGTACATAAGACCTTGGTATTTTGTTTATCTTTTTCCTCTCAGCTTCTGTTAAGCCCAGCATCATTAGGAATAGTTACTTCAACTAGGGTTGCTACTTTCTCCCTCTTGCCCCATATCACTATATCAGGCTTATCCATTATCGAATGTAGCAGCAATTGCTGAGAACATATGCCAGAAAGAATATACCTAAAAAATAGAGCCATTAAACCTAACATAGTGATATGGGATAAGAAGGAGAAAGAAGCGACCTTAGTAGAAGTTAGTGTCCCCAACGATGATGGGTTAAACAAAGAAAAAAAAAAGATAACGAAATACTAAGGTCTTATGTACGGCAAAAAAAGAAAAGAAAAGAAATTGTGATCATTTTAGTAATTATAGGAGCACTCGGACTCATGAAAAAGAATTTTAAAAACTACCTGGCAAATATACCCATTGAGCCACGTGCAACAGAGATGCAAATAATTTCACTTAAAGAGGCTGTTAGAATCTTAAAAAGATCTCTCTGTTGGATTGTATGAGATAGCAGATGAATGTTTGGCATCCGGTAGGGTGGTCCATCCACAACTAGAACAAAATAATAAGAAAATACATTATTCCCATTCATGAAGGAAAGGGAGGCTTAATAGATACTGCTGCAGATGATGGTGATTGTTGTTAGGTACAAATGATGTCTCAATAAAAGCATTGGTCTCCATCACCTCCCTGGATTAGTGTTAGGGAGGGCATCTGGTCTATGAAAAAATCTTGCTTCAAGTAAGGAAATGACTTCCAAAGAAAATTGGCTACATTTCATGCTACAAGGTGCCTTCAGTAAGTTTCCAGACACTTTTTCGTATGGCCACTTTTATTGATAGTAATCTCCTCTGGCTGCAATGCACTTGTTCTACCATTCCAACAACTTCTGGAAGGCTCCATAGAAGTCCTCTTGTGCGAGTCTGTCAGTGACCCTCATCACAGTCTCTTTCATCTTTCATAACTTCAGTTCCTTCAGCTATAAACGGAATTGAAACTAAAACTTATGAAGAATTCTTAGTAAAATTATTTATAAAATAATAAATGATTTGAGTGTCCTCACCTATAATCGAAAGCAAAACCAAAACTTGTGAAGAATTCTTGGTAAAATTATTTATTACAAGAAATGGAAGTCCATAACAATTAAAAGTAAGGATGGCACACAAAATAAATAACACACACGCTATCCTATTTATATATAGATTTTTAATTAAAAATTTTTTATTTTATTTATTTATTTTATTACTCACACCTCAACCCATCTTTGCTCGGGCCCTATGTACTGTTCATAAATTGCCCTACGTGTGAATACACTTATTATAAGATTTCAAATGTTTAAACCAAAAGTTGTCTGAGTAATTTCGTAGAGACAGCAGAGGCAAATTTTGACCCCTTAAATTTATTATTTTGGTCTCAAATCAAAATAAAAAAGTTTTACCCATGTCCAAATTATCTACATCTAAAATTAGAAGTGTTTAGACCCAAAATTGGCGGAGAAATTTGGTAGAATTTGCAAAGGTCAACTCTTTCAACTTTGACCTTTTGGCAGCCAAATTTTCGCCACAAAACTGATTAAAATGCTTGCCACATGTCTGAATACCCGTTATGTATAAATTTTAAATGTTTAGGCCCAAAATTGGCTGAGTAGTTTGCTAGACATCGTAAAGGTCAAATCTTTTGAATTTTGACCCCTTTGAAGCTCAAATTTTCAACCCAAACCGATTAATGCCTGAATACCTTTTATGTAAAATTTCAAATATTTAGACCAGAAATTGACTGAGTAATTTTGTAGAGACCGCAGAGGTCAAATTTTTTTAAAAACTTTGACCTCAATTTTGATCCCTTAATATTTATTTTTGGGGCTCAAATCGAATTAAAAAGTTTGATCCCTGTTCAAATAAGCTACATTTAAAATTTCAAGTGTTTGGACTCAAAATTAGTGGAGAAGTTTGATAGAGTTTTCAAAGATCAAATCGTTGAACTATGACCCCTTAACAGCCAAATTTCTGTCCGAAAACTGATTAAAAAGATTTTCCCAAATCTCAATACCTCTTATATCAAATTTCGAGTCTGTAAACTGAAAATTGACAGAGTTATTTGGTAGGGAAAGGTACACAGACGCGCGCGCACGCGCACACACACACACACATACACACACACAAGCAGACATTTTCACTTTTATAGATATACTAACAGTTCCGCCCGCCTTTGCCCGGGCCCTATGTACTGGTCATAACTTTATGTGCCTATGTATATATTAAAAAGTGTGAATATGTACGATAATGCCTTTCTATATAATAGCTTTCCTTAACTACCACAGAGAAAAGTTAGTAGAGACCGCAGACGTCAATTTTTTTTTAATTTGACCCTAATTTTGACCCCTTAACATTTATTGTTTTGGGCTCAAATAGAATTATAAAGTTAGATCCCTGTCCAAGTAATCTATATCTAAAATTTAAAGTGTTTAAACCCAAAATTGGCGGAGGAGTTTGGTAGAGTTCTTAAAGGTCAAATCATTGAACTTTGACCCCTTAACAGTAAAATTTCTGGCCAAAAACCGATTAAAAAGATTTGCCCAAATCTCAATACCCCTTATGCCAAATTTAGAGTCTGTAGACCAAAAATTGACAGTTATTTGGTAGGAAAATGTACACAGACAGACAGACATTTTCATTTATAGATATGTAGATAAATTATTATTATTATTATAATTATTATTATTATTATTATTATTATTATTATTATTAAAACTGATTCTTAAAGTAATGTTGTTTAACCATAGTTTATGGCTTTGAAAATGTTCATCTTTTAAGACATGAGGATTTATTAGGGATTCTTTCTGAGTTGTAGGTCATTTTAGTTTAAGAAAAGAGAAATGTTGTTCCAAACAAAATTGCAGCATCAATCCAGAGAAGCTTTGTATTATAAAAAGCTGGCAGATGAAGACGAAGAATAGAGTTGCTAGCCAATCTGAAGAAGTCTCCAGTTGGTAGTCAATCTGAAGAAGTCTTTAGACCAGTCATTCTCACCCTTTCCCTCATTATTAACCCCTTGGCTTCATGTATTTCTCCATTTACATCTACTCCATTAAAAAAGTTAATGGCCATTATAAAGTGACAGAAAAACAAGAACGGTCCAAAAGAACCTTTCAAAAGTTTAGGTTATAATTTAAGAGCGCAATACTAGAGCTCCTTATTTTTTCCAGACATATGAGTGACATTCTTGGGCACTTATGAATCAATCTATACTCTCGTATAATTTTGCATGATTTGTATACAAAGAATATGTATATGTTTGAGGAGGGCAGAAACAATTGTATGCCAATAAAAGCTGTTTTTGATAAACTTATGGAAATGTACATTCTTTCTTAACTAAGGTTTACATAACATTAAAATTCGTGTGTGTGTGTGCGTATATATATATATATATATATATATTAGGCACCACCAAAACTGGGGGTGGGGGGCAGGTAAGTACTTTTTGACGGACCGTCTTTTTAAAAATCTACCAAAAATCAGGTAATTATTCAATCAATACGAAATTTTCAGCGATTATTAAGAGAAGTATGAACTTTATAACAGTGTACTTATTTTTCATAAACGATATTTATATATATATATTTTTTTTGCTTAAAGTCATCCCCTCTTTTCGATTGTCTAGCCTCAATTTAAACCTATGTCATTTCCGTCGTGTTTTTTGTTTTTCACATTCTTTTCCTCCTTCTCGGTACTGTTTCGAGCCTGCCTTCCTATTACTACTTTCTTTTCTTTTTTTTTTTGCGCTCGCAATTTTCCTTCCCCCCCCCCCCAACCAACACCCTTACACATACCTCCACTTTCTTTTACGCCTTCGCGTTATGGGTTCGAGCCTGCCTACAACAACTTTTTTTTTCTATTTTGCTCAACACGCACCTCCAAACACCCGGACAACACCAGGCATCCAGGCTAGTAGAAAAATAAATGTTAAATGAACCATATAAAAATGTACATTATTTTTGGTAAAAGTAAGATGAATATATTCCTTATATATATTATTACTTTTGTATGCGTGTCTGTACAGCATTTCTGAACGTCACTTTGCGTGAGTAGCACTAAAATATCCTGTCTGCCCTCGGGGCTATCAGTATATCAGAATAACAAAGAATTTCCGGGTGAAGATATGACTTGAACAAGCAGAGACGGGAGACATGGGACATTGTCATTGCTTGTTGACATAGGAAACAATAAAGGCGAAGATTAGAGACAGTCAGGTAAATCGAAGCTGTGAAAGCCAAGTACAAAGGCAGGTCGACTGATATTTGCACACAAACACGCACACAGAAAATATTTGTGTACAATGTCGATAGAGTAGACATTAGATAGTGCTGTATCTAATAGGTGTACCTATCTATTAGTTAGCTAAGCATGTGACAAACATGGTGATTTGTAACTCTAACATATAAAGCCATGTTAGCTTGATTTTAAAAGGTAAACCTAAATAGTATTTAAACCGAGATATAAAACTTTAATTTTGATGAGCCAGATTTTATTTGATAGAGTTGTACCATGTTATTTGCAATATATTAATGTAATTCAGTACAATTTACTTATTTAAAAAAAAAAAACATTTATTCTGGTTCAGCGCAATTAAGAAGATCGATGGAATTTACGTTTAGATTTATATATACACCCTGTATATACATACATACATACAGGATGTCCCAAAAGAAGCTGACGAATTCGAAACTTGAATTCAACTGAAAGTATCACTATGATAGATATCGACTCCTTGATGGTGTAACCCGATGGACCCCATAAAGGTAAATGCTGGGAATCAGTTGAGAATTTTGCTTCACTGTCCTAAGTCAAGTTTTTTAAGTTGGCCACCGCAACGTTTCTCCAGCCTGGTGATGCTACTGAGTCGATGACGTAACGGATGAAATCACCTGGGTGTCGGCAAAAAGCATGACCAAACTAACAAAGGCATCTGTCAAGGAGAAATTTTTGGAGGGAGTAGATCTGGATCTTACAGAGAGCATGAACTGTACCATCACCACCGAGAGACAATGGTGGTGACGATTCTACTATAATGCTAAATGTTTAGCAAGAAGGCCTAAAGTAGCTTTTTTTTTTTTTTAAAGTTTTAATGACTCAACTTAGGATTGAAGCTCGATCTCCTAGCTTATTTGAGAATACTCTAATCATTATGCAAAATAGGCTGGTGGTGAATAAATATTTGAAAGATTGATACGATGTTTTGTTAGAAATTATTTGGAAGGTTATTTCTAACTTGTACAGTAAAAGCAAAAACACTTTTGTTTAAGAACAGTCATCTTTTTTGAATAAAGGTAGTTACAAACCAAACGAAGCAATTTTTGCATTCAATCAAATATATATTACGATTCCAAATACAACAAAAGATGCTTAGTCAGTTTCTTGTGTGATTTTCAAAAAACGGTTTTTGGAAGGTGTTTTTCTTATTTAAGAAAGTCAGTTTAGGAGAGGTGAGGTTCCCCCCTCCTTTTTTTCTTTGTTTTTTATTAATCAAAATTAACTTCCTTCAATATTTGAGAGTTCCTTCTGTTGAAAGTTCTTTTGTGAGAGTTTATATAGAACCTCTCCTTTTAAGTCAACTGTGCAAAAAGCAACATAAATTATAATAAACTCACTTATGCAAATTGCCAAACATCTTATTCAGAATATTTCCTAGAGTTTTAAAAATGTGCTCCTCACGAAAAAGTGAAGAGAATTTGTTCTGTACATTGTTTTTTGTCATTAATGAGATAAAATTCTTTCAAATATGTCTGCTTATTTTGCATGCATGTATTTTTTCTTGTTCATTCCGGGTGGCATTGAATGAATCTAATGTACTTTTTCTTCTTTTTTCCTTAGGTAAGTGGTTTTGATTACTCATTGATAACAAAGAATGCTGTTTCATCTATTTAAGGTAAGTAAAAAAGTGAAATCCAAATCGATTTAAACTTACATCCATCATCATGATGCGAACGGAATAAGGTACTTAAAGATTCTTTTAAAGATACTGGGGAAGTGTCTATTTTATATATTGTCAAATTATGACAAATAAAGGCTTAACAGCAGCAAACTCCCACCCCTTCTCTGTTGAGGTCCCTAGATGCCGGACAGCTTTCTCAAATAATTTCTTCCCACAAACTGCTAGATTTTGGAATTCCCTTCCTGTTTCCTACTTTTCTGACTGTACTAAGTTTAAATGTAATGTGAACAGACATCTCGCTGCTGAACACTACACAATCTTTTGCTAGACACAGTTCCAAATAGTAGCCCTTTACATCCAAGTGGCAATATGCCTTGTTTGGCATGAAAAAATGAAAGTGGATGGATGTGTGTAAATTTATATGTAGGCATGTATGTATGCATGTATGTATGCATGTATGCACGCGTATCTACCTCAAACATTCTTTGTTTGCCTCATGCATATTTTTTGCTCAAAGTTGGACAATTTTGTTCCTGTTACAAGTATCTTAGCCAAAGCCACAAGTCTTGTTACAATTGTAACTAAACACTAGATGCGTTGGATTAGTTCTTTTGTCCACCTTAATAATTATAGATACAGCATAATCACGTAACACACCGGTTTTTGTTAGATCATCAAAGTTAAGCAACAGTGAGCCTGGTCAGTACCAGATGGGTGACCATTTGAATATACCAGGTGCTGTATGTTGGACCTCCCTGCAAGAACTGCAAAAAAAAAAATAACTTGTCATCTCTCTTAACATGCAACTGGAAACTGCTAGTGAATTTAATATTCCCTGGACTTTTCCTCCTTTAGGGGAAACCGGTTCAACCTGCATAATGCTAATGCCGCTAGTTATGTATTACCGTAGGCTTCTGAAACTGCTGTTTTATGGTGAGCTTCTTTCTAGCAAAAGGTTCATTATGAATGCACATTTGGGAAAAATTTGATGACGTCTCTATTTCTGACGCGCGTACATGACTAGGTTGCTTTCTTGGTATGGGGTTCCCATGGTTTCTGAGAACTTTGACTAAAGAAAAATGAAACTGAACACGCACACGTGTGTGTGTGTGTGTATATATATATATATATATATATATATATATATATATATATACACACACACACATATATATTAGTGTTGGGATGATTAATCAAAATCGAGAATTGAAAAATCGTAACTTTCTGGGGTATCAGACTCGGTATCGGAATCAGAAAATTTTGTGTCTATTTATTGATGCCAAAAACGATTCCTTTGATTATCTTTTCTAATTTGATTTTGATTTAAGAAAAATTTTGATTGCTGGTAGTAATAATGAAATAAGTATTTATTGATTTTAAACTTTCAGTAAAACTAAAATTTACAGATCCCCCCCCCTCGCAAGTGTGGTTTGGCATTTGAAAAACATATATAACATATGTTTTTATAGTAATCGGGACAAAATACCAATTTTATAGTTTAATATTTAGAGATTTATAAAGAATCGGAACCAGAATTGGTAATTGTATTAGAATCGGGAATTTAGTACAGAATCGGTAATTGTATCAGAATCGGAAAAAATATTGGGATCGACCCATCAGGTGAAAGGACCTGAATACTCAACGTTTCGCCTGATTTATGCGGGCTTTTTCAAAAGGGATGGTCATTGACTTGAAAAAGCCCGCATAAATCGGGCGAAACTTTGAGTATTCAGGTCCTTTCACCTCCATTTTATTTAATATCGTCGGATTTAATCCAGCTCAACAATCATATATATATATAATTGTGTAGATGTACCCAGACTAGTGCATGTTATTAGATATTATGTCTACTTCTATGTTAAACCCGCCAGCTTGCTGTAGAGAAATTTCCAATAATGTTTTAAGTGCTTGTTTATTTATGTGTGGAGGTATTTTTCTATATATGTGTGTGTATTTGTTCGTTTTTATGTATATATCTTTTTCTATGTATGGATGTGTGTGTGCATATATTTAGTTAACTATGTGTTTACTCATGTGTATGTCATTATTTGAGCCCCTTCCCTTTGTATAAATGCTCCCTTCTATGTGCTTTTAACTTATTCACTCAATAACGTTATAATTTATTTCTTCTCTTTCTTCTCCTCTTTCTCTCTTCACTTTTTCTCTCTCATTTCTCTCTTTTTTCTCTCTATCTCTCCTTTTTGTTACTTCTTTCTTCTTTGCTCTGTTTCTCCTATCTTTCTCTCCCTTTTATCTCGCTCAACTCTTCTGAGAAAAAGAAGTCCGCTTATCTTCAGTCCCCTCTGAATATTTATATCAATACATAAACAAATTTGCCCAACTCTAATCCTAACCCTAGCCATTCTCTCCTTGCCCTTTTTTTATATCTGTCTTCCTTTCTTTCTCTCTCTCTCTCTCTCTGTTATCTTTCTCTTTTCTTTTCCCCTCTTAGTTTCTCAGAAATCCCGAGTATCTTCAGTTCCCTCTGAATATTTATATCAATATCTAAGCAAATTTATCCAGCCATCCATAATAATACGAATGCATGCTTACCATCTGGTGCCAAATTAAACGTTTTATTCAGTGGACCAGCCTTCCTCAAAATTGTCTATCGGTCGCTTAGGGTACCTGAGGTCATAATTGTTTTCATGATGGAATTCTTGCGGCATTTTTTTTTCATTTTTTTTTTTATCTTTTTCGAACAAACTGGGGAAAGAACTGAGAGTCAAAAAGGCAACTAATATCTCTAGCTATTGAATCCAAAATGAGAATGGGAGAATGCAGCTGTTTTCTATTCAAGCAACGATTCAAGATACCTGTTAACTTTTGAAAGGGCCATGCTTAAAAGAATCTTGCTTTTTCCTATAATGGATATAATTTGCATAAATACACACACACACACACACACACGGAGCAAAAGGCGGCTTCGTGGCTGGCTTCGAATCTCCTTACCGGCAGAAATTGTTACCCTACACTGATGATTGCGTAAGCATGGAACACTAGTGTCTGTAGGTATAAATGAATAATTATTATTAAATTATAATTATCAAGCTCCTTTAAGAATACTTAAGGATAGGAACTGTCTGTGGAATTATAACTAAGGCAGTCAACTAGTGTCAATACAATGTTTATGACTTCCGCTCATGCGAACACTCTAGATTGTCATTATACTAGCCCCAATTTGGCGTGTAATAGTTCTGAATTCCTTTCCTTCCCATGGCAGTTGTTTGGTAGCCCTGAGGTAAAATCGACTGAGCCATTTTAGAGTTCATAGGGAACGAACTCACACACGCACATAAAGTGCTTTTTATATATGAAAAGATAGATAAGTCCTATTTCATCTATCTTTAATCTGTCTATCTATCTATCTATATATATATATATATATATAACTACTTCATTTACTCACATAAAATTAATATACGAAAGTATAGATTTATGCGTAAACTTTAAGTATTTACTTCAAAATAACGTAGGTAGAGCTAGTTAGTAATTTATAAAATATATATGGCGATTAAGCTACACTGAGTATTCGGCGTTTTATCCACTCTAGGAAAAAAAAAATGTCTGCCTTAAACCACTAAACTAGTTTCAAAACAGATCCTTTGTTCGATAAAATGCATGCCCATTGGCTGATAGGAAGGGGCGCGGTGGATACTAGAAAGCTGATTGGCTAACTAAAATCCTCAACAGAAGAGGACCATATAAAAACGATAAACAGCCACAGAATTTGCGCATAATCCTGACGAATCCTAGAGTGGATGAAACGCCGAATATTCAGTGTAGCTTAATCGCCATATATATTTTATAAATTACTATATATATATATATATATATATATATATATATATTGTCAATCTGCGTTCCTTATATAAAGAAAGGCTAGAGATTATACATAAAAACTATCAATGGATTTATACATAAAATGTTCCAAACAAGACAGTGGAAGATGTCTCGAATCTCTAAATACTCTCCCCACCACTACCACCATCACTACAATCTCCTTTAAAATTTCCAATATATCATATTTTCATGAAATTGAAAATCATGTGTATAAAATTCCTTGAGGAAGACAATGGAAGTGGTTTCAAATCTCTCCGTGCCGAATCCTCAAGTGTATCCACTGAGAAAGCTGCGGACGCAAAAACTCCTTAAAACTTTCATTATGTATATCCTATTTTAATGCGATTTAATCATGTGTATAAGACACTAAGTCAGAAGGTTTTCCAACATTTTAATTTCTTCTGCAATGCATTTGCTTTTATATTAACTATTAGGGAGTGAAACGTTGGATGGGCTAGTAAAAAATGATAGTATGGTGTTAATCAGCATAGTGAAAACCGACATAGTGTTCTTCATTAAATTCCAAACAATATCCAGTCTACCTGGTAGTTGGTAATTTTTTTTTTTTACTTCTATTCACTCCAAACTAGGCAACTTGTCACTAAGATGTAATGGACCATGTCTATAGGGGTACTCTAAGTAGGGAGTTGAGCAGCGAGATGTCTGTTTACATTACATTTAAACTTCTGAATGTTGATATTCCTCTGAATAGTCAGGGTGAAAAATATTTAAAAATTGGCATAATAATTATATGATTATTTCTGCACTATGAAACAGGTGGTTGTCCAAAATTGAGCATTTTAACATGCTGAAAGAAATAAGCGGTAAGATGAACAACATCTTGGAATTTGGAATATAGACTTTTTGTGATTTATTTGTTTATGGTGTCTAGTTAGATTTAACAGACATTGGGCTTCAATAAATAAAAGTATTGGTATAAATAAAGGGTGAAATATAATTGAATAGGCATATCTTTTCACACACACACACACACACACACACACACACACATATATATATAGTCACATTTTTTATGAAAGGAGACGTGTGTGTCTACTAAAATCTTTTGTCAGCCGCATTGAACCAAGTCAAAACCTATACTATCTGAAAGAGCTATCCCTCGGATGCATAGTATTTGAAAATTAGAAAGAAAAAAAATCACTTCTGTGATGGTTTTAACTGGACGATTTTTTGGCTGGGGGGGGGGGCATTTTTCACATCGCGTTTTTCACAAATCACGCACGCGTGTCAAACTGAAAGTATGTTTAAAAACTTTTTTCTTTTTTTTTTTCTTTTTTTGCAGCATCATGATATCATAAGCAATTGTGGCCGTAACGGCAAGCACGTTTGCCAGAAATTTTTTCCCTTCTTTTCCTCTTTTACGTTTCAGGTTCGAACCCAGCTGACATGGCTCATTTTTTTTTCTTTTTGTTTTTATCGGTCGCACAGACACTCGCTGCTATTTTGATTGAAAGGAAAGTTATTTTAATTCATTTATTTAATTTTTTTAGAAGGGGAGGGGATGGTTCCAGCGTATGTACAACAAAAAGTGCTCTATATCCAGAGAATAGCTACTTCTCTTCTGGTGGGGTGGGTGGTTGTTGTTCTTTAAGACAGTTCCGTTCTTTTATTTTTGAAATTATTCTGGGGGTATCAATGAAAGTGCTCAGTATCCTTAGTGTAGCAGCTGTGCCCAAACCGAACTTCGTGTCCACCCTGGCAACGCCGGGTATCCATGCTAGTCAAATGTAAGGGAAGAAAATTCTTGCAAATTCACCAAAATAATCATTTTTTTTTTTTTGCAGCATACAATTGTTTTAGGTTACTACCAAGATATCTGTAATATTCAAAAGATAAGAGGTATTTCATTTCTTGATGAGGACAGCCTCAGAAATAAAATGCATCATACATTATTTTTTTTACAGTTCTAATCTTACACTATCAAGCTATTGGAAAAACTTTGTGCTATTCAAATTTATATTTGATCTATCTATCAGTCTGTCTGCCTGTCTATCTCTCTCTCTCTGCCTCTCTCTCTGTCTGTCTCTCTCTCTCTCTCTCTCTCTCTCTCTCTCTCTCTCTATATATATATATATATATATATATATATATATATATATATATAGTAATTTATAAAATATATATTATATTTTATAAATTACTAACTAGCTCTACCTACGTATTGAGCACTTTTGAAGTAAATACTTAAAGTTTACGCATAAATCTATACTTTCGTATATTAAATTTATGCGAATAAATGAAGTAGTTATATATATATATATATATATATATATATATATATATATATATATATATATATGGAGTCTCCCGTTGACTTCGATGTATGACAGTTCCGCCACGACAGCTAAGTTGCTCGGAAATCCACACAGATGATTTGTTTATAGTGGTGAAGGCTTTGTGTAGAACCAACCATCCACACTTTCTGGTATTACTGCTAACCTCCGTCGGTGCAGATAACTGCCACAGGACAGATTATACAGTACACCTCAGGTTTTTACATCAGAGTTGCCTTCTAGATGCATGTCCTCATGAAGGCTTGGGGTGCATCTCTCCAAGTGAATTAATGTGCCTCCAGATACCAACCTGGAAATTTCTACGACTCGATGCGGTACACACAGCGCCTAACCCTCCCAAATGGTCACCCATCTGGTACTGGCCAGACTCAACGTTGCTTAACTTAGGTGATCTGGCGAGAACCGGTGTGTCAACGTGATTGTGCTATATATATAATTTGTAATTTCGTTTGAAATTTGATGAAAAGAAGTACGAAAATATTAATTATTTCTTTCAGTTTATTTATTAATAGAATATTGAATAACAGAAACCATATTCCTTTCTGGATAAAGTTACCTTTTCACACGCACACGCTATGCATTTATGAATATCTATATATTTTCGTATTTGTGTAGCCCACTGTCATCGCCATGTCTATTTGTACTGTGTGTTTTTTGTAAATGTTTGTCATGTCGTTTTATTTGCTTTGTATTTTCTTTCAAACGCCATTTTGTTTTCTTGTCTTATCGATGTTGCAATATTCCTTACGAACGTTCACTTTTTACGCTCAGCATATATATTTATTCAAATGCGACAACGACGTTTTATTTATGAATTTTTCTACAACAAACAAAAGACGGAAAAGAAACTTTCCTCGCGAGCTGTTTGTTCTTCCGATTCTCTTCTAATTTACTCGCGTTTGTTGTTTTACTAAATTCTTTTGTTTTTGATTCCTTCTAAAATACCTGATCATTTTTTTTATTATATATATTTCTTACTCTCAGCTGTTTTTTTTACATTTTTTTTTTTATTATCAAAAATGATTTTTCTTGAACACTATCAGTTTTCTTTGACTTCTTCGTACCTGTCTAGAATGAGTTACCTGGGAAATGTGCCAAGTTAAGAAGCTTTAATTCTCAATAATTGCCCATATTCTTTTAAGTCTAAGTTATTTTTTCAAATATGTAAAACATCACGCCTTCACTAGAAACACACCTTCAGATCGTTACGGTTTGAGAGACCTTGGTCTTTACGGTGCTGTAAATTTTCTGCAAACTGTAATCATTAATATAACTTAGTGATGAGGTGGACGTTGATATAAAAATAAAATATTTCTCAATTTATTATGGTAACAAAAAGAATAGAGTATGCATTCAAGGAATCGAAAATATTGGAATTTATAAAACATTCATAGATTGTTTCTGAATTTTTTAAACAACGGTAAATTATGCATATTATTTGGATTCTTCGGATTACCATTCGTTCCTGCAATAACTTGTGGCATAGTGCATAAAGTGATTGATAAAATTTAGTTGTAAGTTACACTCTTTTGAAGGGTAAAGATCCAATCCTCAGTGTGGCTGACATTCAACATTCAGTTGTGAATTACTTAGGAGTTCTATCCAGTCATGGCTGACAGACCGAAAGCATGCTAGCCCCATGGATTTAATAAAGAGTTCTATTCCAAATTCTGTGCATATTCCTGAGTTCGAAAGATAGATCTGAAGAAGGGTGGAGAGTACATTGACTGAAACGTTGTGAAAATACCACTCAAATGAGAATAATAGTCCGGAGAATCCAAATAATACGAATACTCATAGATTGGTCAGTGTAATAGTCTTTTTTTGTTCTTTTAAGAGTTGAATGGATTGGCTAAAAGGTATAACCAATCACTGCTCTCTTCGGAGTTACGTGAGCTAGTCCATATAAACTGAGATGCCTCTTTTGTAATTTTCAATACTATGGTTAATGTCGGTTGACGGTTGATGGTTGACTGCACTACGCTACAAATCCCAGACGGCTGCCACAAGCAAAGTTTTTGCCTTACAACTGAAAGAGCCAACAAGTGCAAGAGGCCGAAATCGTACAGCGCACCTGTTAACACAACACTTTTTCACATGAGATCAATTCCGTAGATTCATAGATTCGCTGTATATTCATCTCTTACTGTTTTCTATGTAATTTGTTTTATTCACTTACCTAAGTAAAAGTGTGTCATATATTTACAGGGGGTGGGGGTCTTTTCTTTGAAAGCCGTCACCCCCAGTTTAACTTTCATTTCTTCTCTTTGAGTATATGCCCTATTTTCTCTCATGCAAGAACTGAAAATTCTGCGAATTTTAAAAATATACCCATCAAGCAAAATAACTTTACATCTTATATATATATATATTTTTATTTTTTTTTATTTTTTGGGGTGATGATTGATCCGGAGTTTACATCGACTGAAACGTTGTAAAAATAACACTCAAGATGAGAACAGTAGTTCGAAGTATCCAAATAATACAAACTCTACATCTTTGGCACAAAAATTAAAGTCGTAGATACCATTGCACACTGTGGAAACAGCTAAAGCAAGTTTAAGTTCTATCAGATTGCTGCGTTTAATTATGCACAAATACTGTTACAAAAGGCATGAACTCACAAATTTTCCCTAGTTAGAATTAAAATAGCGATTTCAATCATCATCATCATCATCATCATCATCATCATCATCATCATCATCAGCTTTAAGAAATTGACTTCCAAAGTAATTTATCTCTGTTAATAGCCGAAACGTTGTGACGATAACAACAAAGATAATAAAATTCTCAACTTTAAAATAAGTTCACATCACTTTCACGATGGCGTAATTTTAGTAGAGGAACAATAACTCCCGAGCTGATGCTAAACTTCGTGGTAACAGGCATAAAACTGTTGTAGATTAAAATAATAATAATAATGATAATAATAATAATAATAATAATAATAATTATAATAATAATAATAATAATAATAATAATAATAATAATAATCCTGGAAACGAAATTATATAGCAGAAACCTGATAACAGGTATAAATACATGGGCAGTATCACTAGTAAGATACTCTGGACCGTTCATAGGGTGGACAAAAGAATAACTGAGACAGCTCGATCAGAAGACTTATGACCATGCACAATGCACTACACCCAAAGGATGATGTTGACAGACTTGACGTGAAAAGGAAAGACGACGGGAGAAGACTGGTTTGTATAGAAGAATGTGTGAATGACACACACAAAAAAAAAAGAACTAGAAAAATACATAATGCAAAACACTGAAAGGATAATTAAGGCAGCGAGAGACACTGAAAAAAATCAACAAAACAGAAAAGAGAGACAAAGGATTAGACGAGAAAAGAAAAATGGAAAGAGAAACAACTACATAAAAGATTAATAAGGATGACAAAAAATGAGAATAACGAGAACACTTGGACATGAATCCAAAAAGGACATGTAAACCGGGAAACTGAATCCCTAATAACTGCAGCACAAGGTAACTCGATAAGAACCAACACATCAAAGCAACGATCATAAGAAAACAGCAAATGCAGACTCTGTGTATAAAGAGATGAAACGATAAACCATATAGGAAGTGGATGCAGCAAATTGGCCCAAAAAGAATACAAGAACAGACACGATCAAGTGGAGAGGGCATTACACTGGGAATTATGCAAACAATTGCATCTCGGACGCACAGATAAATAGTACAAGCATAAACTGGCAATAGTACTTCAAAACAAATTACAAAGTCGTATGGGACATGGACATACAAACAGATAAACCCATTCAAGCAAGAAGACCGGATGTCGTAATAATTAACAAGAAAGAAAAATCCTGTCAAATCGTAGACTTTGCTGTTCCAGCTGACCACGGGGTGAATATCAAAGAAAAGGAGAAGCAAAGCAAATACAGAGAGCTGAAAGGGATATGGATGATGAAGAAAATCAAGATAATACCTATAATAGTAGGAGTACTAGGAATAATTTCAAAAGACTTTGAAAAAAGAATGGGAGGAAATTGGAATCAGACGAATGGAAAGATGCAATGGATAGCAATATTGAAAACATCTGGAATATTAAAGAAAACCCTTGAATGCAGAGACTAATACACATGAATCACATGCGCAGGCCAGACAAACTGCTGCAGAGGTAAAACATGAAGAAGCGTTACATGGAACAAAGAACATTGAAGCTGCATATCTATAAGTTCTATATCCTCAACCCCATCTCCTCCTATTGCCTTATCACTCCCCCCCCCAAAAAAAAAAAGAGTGATGCCAAATAGTCGAGAAGGGTCAAGGAGGATGGAAAGACTGAGGAGAGAGTGCTGACCAAACCTCTGTTGAACAAGGGCAAAGAGAGTTGGGACCTTGGGGTATATTGCCACTCAAATTTCAGTGGAGAACAATGTGTGAAAGCTCCTTGTGAGCTAATAATAATAATAATAATAATAATAATAATAATAATAATAAACGGATATTGTGATAATGCAAACTAATTTGCAAAGTTTATCTAAAGAGGTAGTGAGTATTGGAAATCTGGAGAGACTTGTAGCCACTCAGACTCCAAGGAACACTACAGGTTGGTCTCAAAGAGAATTCTTTGATGATGGCCTGTGTGAAAACTCATCATGAGTAATAATAATCATCAGTTTAATGTTCATTTTACATGCTGGTATATGTTGGATGGTTCTAAAAAAATTGACTTCCAAACTAAACTATCTCTGGCCAGGTCTTTATTATCCTTCTTTCTCTAAAATCTGTTTTTATCACTTCCTCCTATGTTTTATTTGGCCTTCTCTTGTGAACTGGACCTGCTACCTTAACCGTTCTGCATCTTCTGACCAAAGAACTCTCATTCACTCTTTTAACGTGACTATACCATCAAAGTCTCCTGTTCTGCACAGCTTAGGTTTAATATTTCTCTAAGGTCATCAGGATTAATCCTGAGTTTAAAATTCACATTATACATAATTTGTATCATTCTCATACCATTTCTCTTCATGCAACGCATGTCCTCACTCCTCATTGATTTAAAGAAAACGTGTTTTAAGACAATAATTTTTAGACACAAGAAATGTAAATGAAATAAAAACATGTCAGTCACTTGACTCTATCCACCACTAGAACTATTAAACCAAGACTTGAATCAAATTGATCAGGTAACATTAGAATTAAAAACATTAAAAAGGTAAAAAAAACAACAAAAAAAAATCTGACAACCATGACTGGCATTGTGTATGGGGAGAAGAGGGGAGGGTCGAGGAAAGAGATAAAATCTTCTCAGATAATCCTATTTGACAAAGGAGGCTAATCCCTCTCAACTAGACAACCCTTGGCTTGTTATTTTCCACCTCTGTTAATCCCCCCCCACTCCTTCGCTCCTCACAGGAAGACTTGCCTGATGTTCTTTTAGTGCCAGCAATTGTCAGAAGAATTCTATTGATTTTCATCTCAAAGAAATTATTAGTCATTTTGGTTGAGGTGGTGCCATTTTTTGTCTTTGGCGTTTCCGGAGAAGAAATCCGATTTTTAATTTTTTTTTTTTTTTTTAATTCTCTTGTTTGTTTTTATTATGGAATTCTGAACAGAAGACTTGTAGTGTTTATTGGTGGCTTCTTAAATGCAGTTTGACGATAGATGGTGGTGGTGGGAGTAAGGGGATTATAAAGTAAAAACAAAAATAAATTGCAAATTTTAAAATAAAGGAATCCGTGTGGCTAAAGGAAGAAAGGGTAGTCAAAAGAATGCATTTTTTCTTGTCTTTTAATAATTTGAAAGAAAATAGAAATAAGAAAATTAAAAACAAAAAAAAAAATATAAATTAATTTTTTTTTAAATTCCTCCTCTTCACAAAATTCATCCCTAACCTTTCACAAGAAAAAATAGAAATATTAAATGCAAAATTTTATTTTCAAAATTGTCGAAGATAAATTCAAAAACATTACAGGAAGAATAAGAATTTGAAGAAATTTAGATGAAAGAAGAATTAAACGCAATCGTGAAATAAAAATGAAAATTAATCTAACCAAACAAACACGATATATATGTATTGGGTGTAAACTTGAATGCAACTGTATCTATAATATATGTAAATTCATATATATGAAATGGTATCTACGTATATATAAAAGGTATTTTGTTTCTGTGTGTGTGTGTGAGAGAGATAGAGAGAGAGATAGAAAGAATAAATTTCCTATGGACTCCAAAATGGTTAGGTCGATTTTTAAAAAATTTCTCACCAATGTCTTTCATGTGTCTAAGAATGTTCTTATATAGGTTTTGTGAAGGAATAAGGGATAAGTAGCAAAAATCGATAATCGAAAAAGAATTTGATTAAAGAAGGAGCAGTCTGATTTTAACCAAAACATGACAAGAGAATTTGACAAGCTTTATCACCGCACGAGCAGAAGGGCCTGGTGTATAAAATCAACGGTGGGTTCTTTGATATGACAGGGGCATGTTCGAAATAAATGTTTCTGTTTAGGGCACAACTGAACCATGGTACTTGACTTTTGCATTTTAAACTTTAATTCAAGCCATTATATATAAAAAATCATTATGTTTTTTTTTTTTGATGGTTCTATATCATTCTATTTGCTGAGCACTTATAATGCATCCAATAATATGAGGTAAGTTTTAAAATTGTCTTTTAGAATATAGTCATAGTTAAGTCTTTTATCGAATGATATGAATAAACAGTTAGACATTTCTCTACTCAAACATACCCGTCTATTTGTTTGTTTTTCTTTTCTTTACTCTTGTGATTCCGGTCCTTTCCGCATTGCTTTGGCTTTTAAAACTTCCATATATAAAAAATAATTTTATAAATCAACAGTAGGTTCTCTACAGTGCAATGTAGACTACATATAATATTGGACTAAGTATAGAACAGTGCATAAATCGGTTTGTTTGTTTTTAAAAATCCGCTCCCTCGTCTCGAAATGAAAGCTACAGTCTGATATGACAAAGTCGACATTGAACAAACGTTACTTAGTTCTCTAGAGACCACTGGCTCTGGGCCTGTGATTAGAGTTGAGTTTCGCTTTTTTTTATACTGAAAACCGAATGTAACACGTGCCGATGCGGGAAATGTGGAATAATTAACGTTTGAAAGTCAATAAAATTAAATAGACAGGCGAGCTCCGTGGATAACTCTGAGATATTACAATTTATAGATGATATAAAAAGTTTTAAGTTGTGAAGCGAGCAAGCGCTTCTTTGAAAGAAGCCTTTCGTGGACATCGAGGAAAAGCGAACATACATACACACATACATTTTCGCTTTTATATATATAGATGAACCGCTTTTATGATGTTGAATGTTTAAGAGACATCAAGTACCATTTTTTAAAAAACTCTTTAGTATAACGCAATCACGAATTGAACCTAGATTCCCTAGTTCTTTAACGACACTCTTATGATTATGCCAAATGGGCCAGTTGTCAAATAAATGCCCTGCACTTTTTGAAAAATTAACTATTTTTATCGTTGTTCTTCCATACTTTGCTTCTGTCAGTGATTACCAATTCTCAATTCTAAATTATCAGTGACAGAATGATAAGACAATACATGGAATCGCTTAATCGACCAAGTTTAACAACATATAATTGCTATTGTCACATTATTTGATTTCATTAGTGCATCTTATAGAAAATCGTGAAGGTTAAACAAAGGAAACGGCAAAAAAAAAAAAAAAAATTGTCCAATCAACAAATCTGTTCATTGTTTTTGATAACAGGTTATTGTCACTTTATCATCATGTCGTCTTTAAAGACAAATAACACCTTCTGGAAGAAATTCGATGCCATTAGAAGACTTAACCATAGAAGTAAATCACCGGGTATTTATATTTTATTTCTATGGAAGGTCATTGGTGTCATCCCTAGCAATCAAACAATAGGAGGATGGGTTAAATATATATTTGTTTTACATAGGCACTTTGCTTGTGGGTCTTTTTGTTGTCGTTTTTTTTATATATCTCAGAAACGTATAATATGTCAAATATTATTTCTTTCTAGTAATATGCTTCTTAAGTCAAGTGTAGATATGGGTTGCCAATTGGATAAGGTTAATTAAGTATAATTTACTGAAATTCGACCACAAGTTCAACTATCACCCCGATATCATAGTAGTTAGTTGAATTATTAGATTAATCATGTAATACTGTTAGATATTAGCATAGCAATGCCGAAAGGTGTGCTGGTTGATGATTATTATGGTTGTTATTAATACTTGTAAAAGTAGAATGTCAGAAAGAATGTTATCATAGTGAAATAAATATTTACAGATAAAAAATTATTTATGTTGAAATGTTTTAATAGAAAAGAACGTGAGAACACAAACAATAATTTAAAAATAGGTCTGACCTTCAGAGTCTGATGTAGAGATCACTTAAGATGACATGGATCTTAGGAGAGAACTTGAAAGACACGTATCAGTTAGTTAAGAGTTGGGAGTGAGAGAGGGCAGACTGAGTCTGTAGCCAGAGGGAGAAAGATGGTCCATGGGCAGTAATGACTCCAAATAAGGGAAAATGTCAAATATAAAAATCCAGGACCAGCGTTGCAGCTTTCCAATGGGGGGAAACATTTGGTAAATAAAGCTGCTGTAAAGACCACTAAGACTTTGAGTCATATGAATCTTAATTTGCAGCTTTTTCGAGGATCCGTCAAATCAAGACCAAAGATGAACCAGGTGTGTTTTTCCATTGACCATTGTAAAACCCGAAATAAGTGCTATTCGTCCTTTGTATTATAAAGTTATTTATGTATATTCTTGTCCCGTCATGAACCGTAATTAAATGTACATACACAGAACAAACTTTAAATTAGATGATCACAAACGAACACACTTATTATTTTTTTTTTAGTAAGGAATCACCACTTATCAAGGCCCAGAGGCCACTCAAGGATGAGGGTTAATAAGCGTGCAGTGGTCAATGGGACAATGTCGTAATAATTGTTTGTAGTGGAAATTTGGTCACTTGTTTATGTTGGACTTGAAGACGACCATATTATAGTCAGCTGGAAAGCAGGCAAAAGGAAGAGAGTTCCACAGGTGTGCAGTTCTAAGAAAGAAACTTTGTTCATGGAATCTATGGTTAGGTTTAGGCACAAATAAACAGTGGAGGAAATTATAGATAGTGTTTTCAGCTAGACGAGTGTTTCTCGTGAAAGTTTGGCGAGGGGGGACCATAGATTGGAGCTCAGACGAGCACTTGCCATGAAAATAATGATAAAGCAAAGACAGGCTCGCAACGTCTCTTCTGTGAGAAAGAGGTTGCAGGAAAAGAGAAAAGGGATTCCCCCACTAGGCTACGAAGTCTGTTTTGAACTCTGTGAAAGCAGAATGAGATCTTTCTAGCAGCTCCTGCCCAGATGTGGCAACAGTACTCCATCCTTGGACATACCTGACTCTTATATAGGTAGAGAATTGCATCAGCAGTAACATATCTACTTGATCGATAGAAGGATCCCACCATTTTCCCAGCATCCTTGGCAACAGATTTGATGTACATGTTCCATTTCAGATTAGGAGTAAAGGTCAAGCCCAGAAGCTTGTCAAAACATGGTGCCTCCTCAAGATGAAAGCCATTCATTTCAATTGATGCCAGATGGGGATCAGAACGTTGATGTTGTAAAGACAGACGTTTGGTTTTAAATGCATTAAAAGTAACCAGCCACTCCTTTCCCCATTGTACCACATGCTCAAGATCAGAGGAGAGAGAATCAGAGAGAACTTGGTTGTTAACAGTTTTTGATGTACTGCCATAGATGGTAGTGTCATCAGCATAAATATCTACGAATGATTTAAGGATGTGATTTGGAAGATCATTGATGAAGATCAGAAAGAGAGTTGGGCCCAGGATGAACCCCTGAGGGACTCCAGTATTAATACTCTGAGCTTCTGATTTTTCCCCATTAACCACTACTCTTATGAACCTATCAGACAGAAATGATTTAATAATTGAGAAGACATTACCAGCTATACCATAATTGGAGATCTTGTGAAGTAGACCTTTATGCTATACTCTATCCAAGGCCTTTTATATGTCAAAAGCAAATGCCCTAGAAATGAAGCCTCTGTCAAGAGATTCACTAATCCTATGAAATATAACCATAAGCACATCTGCTGTAGATCTAGCAGAATGGAAACCATATTGAATATCACTAAAAAGTTTATTTTTGCTGAGGTGGTCGACTACATCTCTATTTAACACAGACTCCAGCAACTTACTCATGACACACAGGAGGCTTATTGGTCTGTACTGAGAGGGAGATGACCGATCACCTGAATTCTTAAATACAGGGCATACTAACGAGGTTTTCTAGGGTGTTGGGAAGCAATTCTCCTGAAGAAAACGCTTAGACAGCTTTGTAAGTATGGGAGCTAGTTCTGGTTGAAGCTTTTGTAGCACTATAATAGGAATGCCGTCAGGGCCAGTTGCTTTACTGGAATCAAGGTTTTTGATTAGCTTGGCAACTTCATGCACAGATATTTGTATATCGCATAGAGTCTTTTCTGATACATGAAGAAATACAGGGAGTTGATGGCCTTGGCCGCATAGGGTAGAATTAGCTGTAAAGTTCTTGGCAAAAAGTTTAGCTTTGTCTGATGCTGACAAGATTACCTCAGGTCCATTACACGTCATCTGTGACATGTATATACAAACATATATACACTCTCATACAATCTTACCATATGTATACATAATATATACCCCCCCCCCCGACAATATTATAATACAAATAGATTTTAAATGAGAAATCAGTTTTGTGGATGGAAATGAAACTTGGCCAGTAAGGGTTGAGGACATGCATTGTATGGAAAGAAATGACATGAGAATGATAGAATGGATGTGTAGTATAAGTAAAAAATCTGGTGTCGTCAGAGGAAGATTAAATCCGGACAGTATAAGGAGATATGTGCAGAGTAGAAGACTTTGTTGGTATGGTCACAATCAAAGAATAGATGAGAGTTCTTAAGTCAGTAGAGGTAGGACAGTTGAGGTAGCAAATTTGCTAGCAGGGAAAAGCCAAGGAAAACATAGAAGGAGTTGACTTGAAAAAGTTTGAAAAAAGGGATAAATAAAAAATCTGGCCCCCAAAAATGTTAGTTTGGAAGTCAATTTCTAAAAACTGTCCTATATATGCTAGTATGTAAAATGAACATTAAGCCAATGACAAGAAGGAGGATGCATTAAATATAAGGGTCCTCATACCGACTGTTAGTGTGATTCAACTAAAAGCAACTTGTTAAAAAAAATGGATCCATATATTTTAAGATGAAATATCATCATCTCTTCATGTATAAACAATGTTTCAGGTACCTGTCCTTGAAAGGAACACCCTGTCAGCTAGCTGCAACCCCATGTAGAGGGATAGACTCCACCCCCTCATAAAACAGAACCACCTGTAGACTGGATAGCAGTCTGTCATGCCTTAGCATGTGATCCTAGTGGCTAAGCTATCCATGACCTGGTTGGTTAAGTGGTCACGTGACTTTAGCTAAATGGGAGGTTGGAGAGGCCTGATCTGATTGATTGGCCGGTCACGTCATGCTCTATCATCTATAAATTCATCCGCAATCGTATTATTCAATCTGATTGCTTTAAAAATCAAAACCTTATTTCTTTATATTTTCCTTTAAAATAGATACTAGTAGTTGGTGGCTGAAGATCAATCATATTAAGAACAATGAAGATTACTACTGCTGATGTCATTTTCTCTAAGACTAATGTTCCTATTCACACTGTCAAATGTCCTACTGAGATTAATGTTTTCTAAGAGTACAAAATAATTATTCTACTAATAGTATTCCATTTGAAAAATCATCATTAAATAATCCATAGCTGATTGATATGCTGTAAATCAAACCAAGCATCATTCTGGCATCAGAAACGACAAATATCTGTACCCACTATTGATTATATAACACATACCTCTGCATTATTGCCTATAAATGTGAAGGTGACCAACTCAGAGGTAATACAGAGTTAAGAGTGGAAGTGTTCAATTCTCTCTTGTTTCCTCCAACACCATACAAACAAAGTTTAGTTATTTAAAATTTTCATTGTCGGTGTGAAGCTGTGGGACATACCACTCAGTGATTAGAGGTTAGAATTTCTCAACACGTCCCTAGTAATATGCATAATTTCAAATTGTATATATCTGAGCATTCCCAGACCAACGAATGAACATTTGTTGGAGAATCTGTTCTGTGCCAAAGCTTATAATGGTGAGGCATTTTCTGTACTGCACATTACTGGACGATATTAGGAGCTATCGTTAATAGTATGAAGCAACCATTTTTATGTTGACAAAAAATATTCCAATAACTTTTAGTTGATGGGAATATATGCACACACACACACACACACACACACACACACACACACACACACACACACACACACACACACACACACATGTTTGCATATGTAATGGTTAAAAGTACCGACTGTCATCAAGATGTTCAAGTTTTAATCCCATCAAGAATCACATGACTGCCTAGACACACTGAAAAGCTGTGATACAGCAAAATAGTCTGTCTGTGGATGACTACATATATGAGGAGATTATGCAAATCAACATCTACAAAATTTATTGTCCAAAAAACAAGAAATAAAGTTATTTCCTTCTTCCTGTTTTAAAAATATTGATGTTCTCTCAAATATTGAGCATTTTCTTTTTGAAGACAGAATTAAACTATTTTAATATTGATATTATTTTGAATTTAGAATTTTGAATAAGTATACATATATATACTACATAATTTGCCACCAGAGACCAAGTGCAATGCCTATCAAATCGAAAGACTCAGCAAGAACATTAGAAAAAAAAAACTCAGTTGTATTCAATCAGATATGACTAAAAAATGACTAAATATACATATATACGCATGTTTCATTTAAGAGCAATAGCATTAGAGAAAAAATACTGCCCAAGTATACTAATAGGTATATTCTTCCCCAACATTTTTTTAAGAACATGTTTTACGTATTTTACTTTTAATCATAAATAATAAAAGTCTTCTCTTCATGATTGAGATATTTAAATTTTATACTCGTCAAAGAATCATGTAATATATATATATATATATATATATATATATATATATATATATATATATATATATATATATATATATATATATATATATATATACTAGCAAAAGTACCCGTCGTTGACTGGGTTCAAAAACAGCCTACAGAAAATGGACTCTGATTTATGAAAGTATGATAGGTTATGAAAAGGAAGGGTTGTAAAGAGATAGCTTCGAATTTGGGGGTATCAAAACCAAAGCAAAATATGATGAAAGTAAAAATAAAATAGATATACCCCATAATTTATTATACCATACCTGTTCACACTGAAACATTTATCACAATATTCTGTGGATCTATGTTAAAAAACCTTGTTAAACTTTGTGACATATTTCCATTCTATGGAGGTCAGGTGCGAACGTACACTCAATAATTTTATCATACCATATTTCTTCAAACTGAAAAGTCTTTATTAAAGTTTGTGCCTATTTCTATTCTATGGAGGCCAGGTGCGAACACAGACCCCACAATTTTATTATACCATCCCTATTTAAGTTGAAACATATTATCAAAGGATTCTTATGTACATCTATATCAAAAACCCTTGTAAACGTTCTTTTTTTCATTTAAAGATTTTTATTTCCATACTTTGTGGACCAGGCGCGAACGCAGACCCCACAATTTTAATGAACCACCGTTCTGCCAGATCAAACATACCCATTCCTGTGTCTCGATACATCTTCTATCATTATATGTAATCATTTTTTTAAAATAGTCAACCATATAGGAGCTTATTCGTGACCACACACACACACACACACACGTTCAGCTTTATATATATATATATATATATATATATATATATATATATATATATATATATATATATATATATATATATACAAAGAACGAAAAGACTGTGTAAAAGTTAGGTTTCCTCTAACTGTAGGTAAAAAGAGTCAGTTGTCCAATCACCTGTTCTATTTATAATAATAATAGCGGGACCTGTGGAAATTCCACAGGGGACTCATTCATATGTAATATATTGATGTTGGCATTCTGTAGATGCTTAGTGTAAATGGGCACGCTCTGATATTATTGTAGTTTTATTTTTGTTAAAACTGCAAAAATATTTATCTAAGCTAGCACGAACGCCCGGCAAAGCCTGGTCGTAAAGTACACTTAAATATGATATTTTAATACTTGCAGATTTTGTATATATTATAGAGTTAATGTTCTATCGATTTTTATATATTATGAAGTTGCGATTTCCAAAATAAAAAAAATATATCCATATGGCTTGGGTGCATTAGCTTGAATCGAAACTGGAATAAAAACTTACGAAAAAAATATACGTATGCATATATAACTTGAGTTTGTTCAGCTATAATCGAAACCAAAACCAAAACTTATGAAGAATTCTTGGTAAAATTATTTGTGACAAGAAATAACAATTAAACGACCCGGATGTAAGTATGACACAAAGAATAACACACACGCGATCGTTTTAATATGTACCTATTTACTATGCCTCCCCACGGGACAGAGTTAGACACCAGGGTCGTTTTTTAATGTGGAGAAAAGGTACAAAAATAAAAATTGTCTCAGTCGTGAAGGATTTCTCTTCCACCGAAAGAGAACAAGAAATAGAAGTGCAGCATCTGAAGAACAGATGCTGCACTTTGATCTTGTCCCGAAGGCCAAGAAAAGGATCGTTTTAATATGTAGATGAATAAATTCTATTGATTACATCAGTTATCATGATTTTTACTAGAATTCTTACGTTTGGTAAGTTCAATTAACTATGATTCCTGACAGCAATCAACAAATGATGTATCATCAGCAGGTCTCATTGCACTTTCTACTGGTGGATGTCACTATTGTCTGCCTTTTCTCACAGCTATTTTTTTTATCTATGTAATTCTTCACAAACAGTTGTCTTGAATATGGATTCAATTTATGGATTCATAAATTTACTTCTCCACCCCATCCCCTTCACTTTTTCACACATTGTGTGTTTCTACTTGATAAAATATAGATGAAGTTACAACTCTCAGCATCAACTTAGGTTTATATCACCTAACTCTCAGCCTACCCTTCTTCTTCTTCTTCTTCTTCTTCTTCTTCTTCTTCTTCTTCTTCTTCTTCTTCTTCTCCTTCTTCTTCTATTTGCTGCTGCTGCTGCTGTGATAAAAAATGTCTTTTGTTGCCTGTCTTTTTGTGCTTCTTCATTTGACCAGACTTCGTGTGGTTGCTGGATTATTTCTGTGTGGGATTATTTTTGATTCTATCTCTGCTAATACTCTTGTTAGATTCATTTCATTGTCTGATTTAATACTTAGTGTCATCTGAGTTATTTTTTTCTTTTCTTTTCTTTTTATGCCTTCTCTGTTATTGTTGTTTTCAAAATGTCTTCCTATGAATATTCTCTTAGTGATTCTTTCTTTGCCTTTGAGGTTGGTGTTAAAAACTGCCAGTAAATATAGTCTTTTAAATCATTTCCTCGTTGGTCTCTTAATTATGTCTTCATGTTATTTGATCGTCTAATGCAGATCTTCAATTTATTTATCTGCCTCTGAATTGTTCATGCTGTTTCGGTTTTTATGTTAATGTTACTTATCAGATCATTTATGTGCCAATTAATAATGCCTTACAGATAATTTATTTGTCAGTTAGTACTGCCTTACATACCAAGCTTTTGTCTGATAATACTGCCTTTCAGGTGTATTTCGTTGTCTCTTGATACTGTCTTCCAGATCATTTTTTTGTCTGTTAATACAGGGTTACCCCCCCCCCCCCAAAAAAAAACAAAGGACATTCAATTGTTTTTCTGACCATTTTACAGCCAACGGAGAAAAAAAGGCCAAATACCCTAGTGTTTTGATGTGATGTTTTGAATATAATAAACTAGTTATGACCAAAGTTTCATTTCATTCGAACAAAACACTAAGAAACCGGGCCTAATTAGAATTGGGGCCCGTTTATTTGGGGTCACCCTGTATTACTTTTCAAGTAAGTTTCTGTCTGTCTCTTAATACTGCCTTTCAAACCATGTCTTTTTTTTTTGTTGTCGTACTGCCTTTCATATCCCTTTTTCTTCGTTATTACTATTATTATTTGTCCTCTTGGTAATTTCTTTCAAATCGTGTCTTTCTTTGTCAATACTGCCTTTCATATCCTTTTTTCTCCGTTATTACTGTCCTCCAGATCATTTCTTTGTCAGTACTGTCTTTTAGGTTATTTCTTTCTCTGTTAATACTCTCTTTCAGCTCATTTCTTTATCTTTCGATCTTGTCTTCCATGTTATTTCATAATCTGTATGTCAACACTATTTTCCCAGTTACTGCTATGATCTCTTACTACACACTTTAAATGTTGTCAGCAGTTAGCAATTCCCTTTACTCTTATTTGAGTGGCTGCTTTTTGATATTACCTTTCCACTTATTTCTCTGCATCACAGATAATACTTTTTCGTTAGTAAATACACCAGATTTCGAAAAGATGTGCCACTGATGTTATTTATCTCCCTTTCACAGCGGGATAATGTGACACAAGGGCCTGAAAGTGGGATTTGAAGAAGCCAGCACCTTAGAGAAAGAGCACTCCGGCCTGCAAAAAATGTCTAGATAGCCTTGTCAGCATTCCCTGATAGGGGCGCCTCATGCAATTAGCAACAAAACAACCTCTTCTCAAATGGAGAAGGTAAAGCCTGAGAGAGTGGACATCTTGGAATTGCCCAGGACCAGAGATATACTTCAGTCAACAGAAATAAGCAATCTCAACAATGGCGTAGACTCTGGCAGTTTTGGTGCTGAGGGATCCCTGCCCCCGGATGATGATGGATCATTTTAGGAGCCACCCTCACATAGATACTTATACGCAAAAAATGAACAGAAAAATAGGTTATTATTTAATTAAGCCGAAACCCATCATACTCTTAGTATTTCAGGTGACTTAAGTAGAAATTAACCTTTATTGTTTTAACGTTAAATATAGATATTTAAAATCCTCATGTCTGAAAAGATTGAATGAGTGGAAAGTTATTTACAACGAAGAATTTTATAAAGATTAAATCAACATTACATTACAATAAGTATTTATGGCAACATAATTTCACTTTCTTTGCTATAATAAGGCATTTAATGATGATGAAGTATTATTTTTCTATGAAAACTTAGATCGTTAGAATGTTAGATCGTTTTGAAAAGGACAATTAATCTATAGTAAAAGGAGCCAACAAATATGATTGACGTTTGAAAATAATAATGGAAAATATCTGAAAGGTATTTACGAAATCTATGTTTGAAAATAATAATGAAAAAGATTTAAAATGTATTTATGAAATCTATGTTGGAAAATGATAATGAAAAAGATTTAAAATGTATTTATAAAATCTATGTTGGAAAATACTAATGACAAACATGTATTTATGAAATCTATGTTTGAAAATAATAATGAAAAAGGTATTTATGAAATCTACGTTTGACAATAATAATGGCAAGCATTTAAAAGGTATTTATAAAATCTACGTTTGAAAATAATTGAAAAGATTTAAAAGATAAATTTCAACAACTGCGACTCATTCAGTAAACACTTCACTATAAGGAAGAATGTGAATCTCTTGTGATGATTGTCAGTAAAGAATGAACTAAGTGTATCTTTAAGTTAAAAAAAAGAGGTTTTATTGCTTGTTTCCTATTGGGAAGTTATAGATATTACCCCGCCTCTTATATTTCTTCCGTCTCTGTTTAAAAATGCTGATATTATAACAACAATAGAAAAATAGTAAGGAAATATGAAAATAATTCTTCTTCCGGTATCGAATCTGTTTTCAGACATTGATGATCATCACTCATCAGTCTTGGACCGTTTCACCATGATGTTCTTTGCAGTATAGTACCTACAGGGTGTAAACGATAAATCGGCAGTAATTTCGATCCACAATTTAAACCTACTTATTATTAACATAAGTAATCTGTCATATGAACGATTCACGCATGTGTATTTGTGAAACAGTTGTTCAATTTTGACCTCTACCAGCCCTTTGTTCCGGATAAAAACCGCTTAAAAGGTTTTCCACGTGTCTTAATATCTGTTTTAATGGGTGACGTCACAAAACGATGTCGTCATACACTATGTACATGGAAAAACAAACAAGCACAGTTTTAGTAGTACCTATTTACAATGCCTCCCCACGGACAGAGTTAGACACCAGGGTCGTTTTTTAACGCGGAGAAAAGGTACAAAAATAAAAAAAATTGTCTCAGTCGTGAAGGGCTGTTCCTCCACTGACAGAACAAGAAATGGAAGTACACAGTTTTAGTAGTAGTAGTAGTAGTAGTAGTAGTAGTATATTTCAGGCTGAAACTCAAAAAATTGATTAGGCAGCTAGAGTGAATAAAAAAAATGGTTATAGTCACTTTTATTTAAATGGATGACGTCATAAAACGATGTCTTCATACATTCTGTATATGGACAAACAAACAAGCAAGGTCCACAGTTTTACTAGGAGCAGTCCTTCACGACTGAGACAATTTTTTATTTTTGTACCTTTTCTCCACATTAAAAAACGACCCTGGTGTCTAACTTTGTCCCGTGGGGAGGCATTGTAAATAGGTACTAATAATAGTAGTAGTAGTAGTAGTAGTATATTCCAGCTTGAAGCTCGAAAATTAATCAGGCATCTAGAATGAATCAAGGAAAAATATTCAGACCCAATCACTTAACGAAATATGTATGTATATATATATATATATACATATATATATATATATATATATATATACATATATATATATATGTATATATATATATATATATATATATATATATAGTCAACAAGAAAATTATTCATACACCTGTCATTTTTTTAATCCATTTTTTAGTATTTAATGTCCATATTTTCCATACTTTTCATATGTTAATGAGCACAAAAGGAAAACATTAAAAACAAACTTAATTTCAGCACTATAGTTTAAATACAACAAATTTGACAGGTGAATTATGTAAAATAGAAAAAGACAAAATTATTCATAGAGTAAAAAATATCATTTTACATTGTTTTTTTTTTTTTTAAGTATATGTAATTTGCATAATTATTTTATTGGCGCAGCCTTCTAGACTGTTTATTCAGTGGAATATTTTTTTGATAATTCTAACAGAAAAACATAATATGGTTATGGAGTTTCATCATTGTTATTTTAACATTAATAACACGATGGGGAAGAACAAAGTGCCTATTGTTGACTTAGTAGTTAGAAAAATAGTGGCGATAGTCAAGATTGTCTGCTTATTTTGACTTCCGGTTTTTGCTGTCCATTTTCTTAAATAATTAATCATGGTAAAACAGACAGGAAATTGTTTTTAACATGAGAAAAAGGGGGTGGGGTCTTTCGCGGTATTTGAGGGGAAGATCATCGTCAATCAAAAGGGACCGTATCTTGCTTGTCACTGTCGTCTCATTTTTGGAGAAGAAGCTTGAAATCAAAAGAGCAGACAATCTCGACTATAATCGAAATAGTTATAGTGGTTTATCTATTCTTAGATCTATGGTACAATCAGTAATAAAGAAATGTAAAAGCAACTGGCCCTGACACTCTTCCAATCATATTGATTGAGAAGCTGGAACCTGAAATACTGCCTATTCTTAGAAAACTGTTCAACTGTTGCTTAAACGAGAAATTCTTCCCATCATGTTGAAACACTTTGTCAGTCTGTCCAGTATTCAAAAAAAATAAAAAAATAAGACTGGAGGCCAGTGTTCTGTGTCTCACAATGGATCAGTTAGACTCCTACATGTCATGAGTAAGTTGTTTGAATCTGTGATAAACCAAGAAGCCATCAACTACCTCAGCAAAAAACAATCTACTCAGTCACAAGCAATATGGATTTCGTCCTGCAAGATCAACTGCAGATGTATTGGCTGTAATATCACACAAGATCAGTGAATCTGTTGATAGAGGCTTAATCTCTAGAGCAATAGCTCTTGACATATCAAAAATCTGATAGAGTTTGGTACAAAAGGTTTGCATCATGTTAGACCTCAAATGAAAGACATCAAATATGTTGCTAGGTTTGCTGGAAAAATGATTGGATCTTTCTACTGCTCCAGAAAGTATCTAATCCCTGATACAATCCTCTAATTGTAATTAAATACGTCCTAAGATGAAGTACTGTTGCAACATCTGTTGATGTGTCATTCAAAGCACTATTTCCTGCCTTAGCAGAGTACAAAACTAACTTCAAAACCTCGTGTGTTAAGGGTTTTCATCTCTTCCCTACAAGTGTTTTTTTTTTTTTTTTTTTTTGCACAGAAGAGATGTTGTTAGACTTTCTCTACTTTATCGCTATTTTCATGTGAGGTGCTCAACTGAGCTCCAACCTATACTCAACTCTTTGTCAAACATTTACAGCACAAATTTGTCTAGTTACATCAACTGTAAATAATTTCTCTTTCTCCCTCTCTGCACCTGAAATTAACCGAAACTGCCTTGAGTAAAGTTTCTTTCCAAGAACTATCCGTTTTAAGAACACAATATTGCAAGGTTGCTTCCCAATTGACTATAACATGATCGTTTTCGAGTTCAATATTAACAAATGCTTGTTGAGCCATTCTCTTGAATAATCTCATTTCTGTCCAGTCACAAACATTGCTGACAATTATCATGTTATTTCACTATCTTTGAGACAAACTTATTAATATTTATGTTCGAATGGTTTATAGGTTTTTGTAACGTTGTGCACATTTACCCAACACGTTATAGCAGTCCAGATAGCAAAGAAGACCCAAGCAAAGAATAACTCAAACTCATTTTTTCATATCAACAACATTGATTTCCTCATTCTCCCACTATGCATAGCTTCTCGTTACGGCTGTGACATAAACCACGTCTCCAACGTACTCTTGAACTTCATCCACATCTCTAACGTGATCGTATTCTCAAAGTGCTCTCTCTCCTTTTTATAGTCTTCTTTTTCCTTACCGTGACCTCATTTTGCTCGTGGCTTAGTATTTGCATAAAGCCATCCGCGCGCTGTTACATTTTGATAAGTGTTGAAAAAGTAAACAGTTTGGCACAAAAGAGAATTACCTGATCATAGAAGAAAACAAATTGTCACTGAAAACTGCCCAAAAATTGTGGTGTAACTACTTGCACAATATGGTATTTATATTATTTAATTGGAATTTTTTATTATTGAGATGAGTATTATTTATTAACTAGCGGGGGTACCCGGCATTGCCCGAGTGTTTGTTTCCGGGACGGGGGGGGGGAGTTTTAAAAAATGTTATGGTAGGTAAGTAGGAAGGATCAAACCCGGAGTCATGAGTAAAAGTAGGAAAATAAAGTGTGAAAAAAAAAAAAAAAAAAAAAACATCTGCAACGTTAACAGTTCGGCCACCAAGAAAAGTCCATTCCAGTTGTTTAGGAAAAAAAAAAAAAAAAAAAAAAAACGACTATGGTAGGTCGGCGCGAATGTGAAAATATAATGTGAATTGTCCAGCACGCTAACCACTACGCCACAGAGCACTGCAGCTTAGTTTAGTGATTTTAAATAACTTCACATGAAAGAACTACGAAGCCAAACCGGTGTTCTCTTCTCAACTGTTCCTTGTGAACGATCCCCAAACGGTGTTAAATGGTGGCAGGGGGAGGAGGAATTTATTAGAGAGAAAATATTTTACCACTTCCATTGATCTTAACCGATTTTGGCCGTGACTTCTCAGCAGAAAAAGTATAGAAATCTAAGATTATCGAGGAATTTGAGAAATAATAAGCCTATAACACACCTCAGATATTGTTCTGCCGTTTGTGCATATTATATTTGCATGAAATATCTTGATTTTTAATCCTATTAATGTCAAAATCAGACGGGAAAAAATGAGTTCATTTTATTTATATAGAGATATATTTTTATTGCGGACTATTATCCTCATTTTTTTTAGTTTTTGTTTCATGACGTTTCGGCCAACTATTCCTTTGACCAAAACGTGGTGAGACGACAACAACTATGGAAGGCAGTAATTGCTGAGGATGCAGTTAGAAGATTTAGAGTTCCTATCCTGTTGCGGTTACCAGCTGACAAAGGCCAGAGGAATAGTTGGCCGAAACATCGTGAAACAACAACAAAAAAGATGAGGATAATAGTCCGCGATAAAAATACATCAATACAGCATTGTTTTATATAGAAATGGATTTTATAAAAACCGATCATTATCCAATGATGTTACATTATTGCCTGGTTTTATTTTGCCGAAATGTTTTTTGACAAAGAACATTGCTTTGGGACAATTACTATGGAATAATGGGACAAAAATTGATGTGAAGAAGATTTAGTGCAAGAAAGATGGCGTTTCCCTCTAAAAAAGACAGAGCCACGATTAAAACATGGAGGCAGCCTTGTTATGTTTTGCTGTTTTGATTTAAGCGAGACAATTAATTGCAGCGGGAAAGAATAATGAAATTTGGATATAAAAATTCAGGATGAAATTCTATACGATCTAGGTCAGCGATTTGCTTTCTATTAAGATAATGATCTTAAATGTATGTTCAAATCAGAAAAGATTAGTTTTACCATGCCATTCAATGAGGCCTGGTGTGAGTTCTATTAAAAATCTATTACACGAATTAAAAGATCAAATAAATTGTCGGTCAATTTAAAAGTCGTCAAGAATAAAACCATTAAAAAAATGGTAGAAATTCGCAATAAATGCTTGTCTAAATCTCGTCAAAATGAAAACGATTGTAGCAAGTCATAATAATGTGAGGTTATACTACGGACTATTAATCTCGGAGCAGTTTATTCGTTCTGTATCACTATATTCGATGGTAAAGCCCCAGCTTGCGGGCTTTGGGGAGTGTGAAGCCACCCTTTAATTGCCATTGCTCCCAGGTTCACTCTGACCCGGAGTGTTAGTACCTGTTAGAGTCCCAAATGTGGGTTAAATAGAAACAGACTTGAAAAAAACAAATATATTCTATTAAAAATATTTTCTTTAAAATTACTGGATTCGGCATTAACTAACCTGAAATTGGTTGATATGCCGTAAAAAAAACAAAAAAACAAACAACCAACCAACCATCGTTCTGTATCGATAATTTTGTCTTCCTTTTAATATTTACTATATTTAACATTTCTTTCTCAAAATAGAGGTTTATATTCGGATTTTCTTTGTACTTAATGGCATATAAAATATCTGATATAATATGAGTATTCAACGGTGTAAAAATAATTTTATTATTGACTGCATGTGTATATATATATATATATATATATATATATATATATATATATATATATATATACTAGCAAGATGACCCGCCGTTGCCCAGGATTCAATGATGATTAACGAATGTTTCACATTCCCATATTTTTATTGTCATTGAAATCGATGAAACAGACCAATTATTTAATCAAGTCGATTGATTACCTTCCCCAGTTGGGGATCTATCGTGATGCATCTGGAGGAAGCTTCACGTGTCTCTCACAGTAACTAAGTTCACAATATACTGAGTCTACATTGCACTGTAGAAAACTTAATGTCGATTTCATATAATTGTTTTTACATGTAATGGCTTATATTAAAGTTAAATATGCAAAAGCCAAGTATTATGCTTCAATTGTGCTCTAAACAGAAACATTCATTTCGAACGCGTCCTTGTCATATCAAAGAACCTACTTTTGATTTTATATGCCTGGCTTTACTGCTTGTGTGGTGATAATGGTGTGAATTTAAGTTTAAAATGAAAAAGTCGAGTATCATTGTGAAATTGTGGTTTTAACAGAAACATTTATTTTGAAAGGGCCCCTGTTATATCAAAGAACTTATTGTTGATTTTATATGTTCGGCCTTTAGGCTTGTGTTGTAATAAAACTTTTCAAATGCAGTTGTGATGTTAGGCTGTGTAAGATGTTAATTTTAGTCCAAATCGCCTGTTCCTTGTTTCATCGGGTTATTTTGATTATCAAAGACATTCTGATTCAAAACCTATCCAAGAAAACTATCAGGCACATAAAGTACCTTCGTGTAAAATTTCATAAAAATCAACCCAGTTGATTTCGATTCCATAGGGAACGAATTCACAGGCACACAGGCAAAGTTCCTTATATATATATATATATATATATATATATATATATATATATATATATATATATATATATATATATATATATATATATGAACAAGTAGTTAATGGAATATGTTAAAAAACACTTTGAAAAAGAGTTAAAAACATATTTAATTTTAAAAAAGAAGTGCAAAAGAAGTGGATAGTCCTTTATCTGCTGAGTTTTGAAGAAATACTTTCCTTCTCATCAGAGGGTAGGAATTAGCAAAATGCGGGATCGGATTTCGCTTGTAAAAGTGTTTAATTAAACTACAAGTAAGTCATAAATCTTACTTGGTAAAAAATACTGAAGCAGAGGGAATAAGGGAAAGAAAAAGGTGATTTTACATCAATGGATGGTTTGGTGAAAAGTAAAATATCTAATAACAGTAAAATCCCAAAAAGTTAATTAAATTTCCATTTCCACAAATATATATATATATATATATATATATATATATATATATATATATATAATTTATATTATTTTAAAAATATAATTATCCACTGACACGTGTTTCGTCGTCTACGACTCATCAGAGTGGCTGAATCTAGCGAGATTCAAAATCAGGACCCCATGGTAAGAAGCCTAAACCATTACCCTTTGTCCACCTCGCTGAATTGCAAAAAAACAAAAACGAATAACATATAAATTTATTATATATATATATATATATATATATATATATATATATATATATATATATATATATATAGTAAATTATAAGATATATACGTATTGAACACTGTTGAAGTAAATACTTTAAGCTTACGCATAAATTTATACTTTTGTATATTAATTTAAGTCATTAAATTGAGTAGTCATATATATATATATATATATATAAACTCGACATACAGATTTGAAACAAGGGGATACAACACTGTGCGCAAGAGTTATGAAAGCTCTTTGTGCTAGGCATTTATGATAATGATATAATCAAGCAAGTTTGGTACAAATGGGATTTAGTCTGGTAATAGTAGAATGTATGGCTGGAAATGAGGATAAAAACATAAAAAATACAAAGCAATATATTGTCAGGAATATAAAGCATAACAATGATAGTAATTGCATTAAATACATGATCATAATAGTAATAATATTATTAATACAAAACTAATGGGCAGTAATAGTAATATTAATAAATATAATAATAATAATAATAATAATAATAATAATAATAATAATAAAATAATGATACTAGTGATACTAGTGATCAGATTCTTTAAAATATAAAGAATACATAAGGAATAAAATTAAAACAGTGACAAAATAAATTATAATAAAGTTAGAGGGAATGACGCTATATAAGAGAGTGGTACTGGTCTCATAGAGGTATGCCATAGACAAAATGGGGAAAATGATGAGGGGAGAGATGGGATATATATATAAAAATTTGATTAAAGGGAGACGAAATGTGGGTACTCAAATATAATAAAATAAAGGGAGAATGTAGAAAGTTCAAACAAACTAATACATGCAGGTAGAGATTGTGATATGAAAAGAAACTGGAATCTTAGAGAGATATCAATCATACCAGTTATTATAGGTGCCACAGGGCTTATGAAGAAGAACCTGAAGTCCTACCTAACTAATATTCCTGGTGAACCAAGTGCAAAAGGGGTTCAGACAATTGCACTTAAGGGAACAACGGGGATACTAAAAGAGCTCTCGGTTGGTTTCAATACAAAGCAGGGCAATGTTGGCAGCTGGTTTGGCTGCCTCATATTCAGTATTACAATCTTCAAAGGAAGAAAATGAAAAAAAAACAGGGTACAAAACTGTCTTTAAAATCTAGTGAGCAAAGACCTTTGTACCTTCTTGCTTCCTCTTTCTTACAGAAGAGATAGTACGAATTTATCTCTGCTTTATCGTTATTTTCATCGTAAGTTCTTGACCGAGTTTCAGTCTATGGTCCCTCCCTTGTAAAACATTCGCAACAAATACTCGTCTAGCTACCACAACTGTTAACAATTTCCTCCACTCTCTATCTGTACCTTAAACTAAACGAAAATTCTATGAGCAAAGTTTCTTTCCTCAAATTGTCCATCTCATGGAACATGATACAATGTGGCTGATTCCCAGCTGACTACAACATGGTCGTTTTCAAGTCTAATATAAATAAGTTCTGGTTGAACGGCCCTCTTATATAATTAAACCCTACACAAGTTCCAAAATTACTGATCATCATGGCGTTATATCATTATTCATTAACCTAAGCTGGCATTTGGGCGTTGATAAGCAGTAACCCTTAATTTAAAAAAAAAAAAAAAGAGTGAAGAAGTATTTTATTTTACGAGATGTTTCAGTTGAACGTGTTTCTATCAAAGATTTGCTTTTGTACAGAAGAAATATCAGATGTTTGAAAGCCTTTTATGCATTCATTTTTCCTATCCTTCTTACAGCATTGAGATTACTAGTAAAGAAAAGCACAAAGATGTTTAATCCTTGTGCTTGCCCCAATATAATCTCATTGAATAAGCCATAATTAAGTTTAAAAAAAAAAGGACAAAGATTTCATATTGATGATGCCGATTTCATGAAAAAAAAAAAAAACATCTTCCATAAACACTCATCAATTCATAAAGATGGGTTTTCTTTCTAAAGTATTCAAGAAATATAACCTCAGATGAGACTAAGTCCGAACATATAATAAAATGACCGTGAAAATAACAATTTTAGACATCACTGCAAGGCCATTACAATTTACTCGGAAATAATCAATATCTCTACACAAATGAAGATCTATCAGGAAATGAATTATAGCAATTTATAATCGATAAAAAAAGATAATGGAGATTAAATGACAAAAAAAAGTTAATTTCTTATCAATATTATGAATAATAAAAATAGTTATTAATCTAAAAGATTATAAAAAAAAATGTAAAAAAAACCAAACTGTATGGAATTTGTCAGAAAGACATAATAATGACGTTTGAGATTATTGTTCACATGAAGATTTACAAGAATTGCCGTTTCCGTTCGATTTCTCATCTATACGATCCTGGAGTATTTGACATATAAAGTTTTCTTGCCGGGTTTTCATAGTTAGACCCAAATAGCAATCTGTTTGACATATTGATACTTCATTTGAACTAACATTTATTTTTCTTTTGTTATGAACATGGCCTTGTGCGTTTATTGCTGTTCTGAAAAGCCCTCTTTTTTCAGAAAAGCAATCTCAGACTCCACACCAAAATGCTAGTGTACAGAGCAGTATGCATCACCACACTGCTGTATGGATGTGAGTCTTGGATGACCTATAGCCGCCATATGAGAAGTCTGGAGACCTTCCATATAAGATGTCTCCAGAAGATCCATGACATTATATGGAGATATAAAGTGCTGTACACAGAGGTGTTGGAGAGGGCAGGCAGCTGCAGCGTGGGGTCTATCATTGATCCAATACTAACTCAGGTGGCTGGGACACATCATTCGAACGCCCAGCCACAGACTACCACATAGAATTCTCTATGGTCAATTATTCCATGGTCGATGCAGTGCCGGTGGACAGAGGAAGTGTTTCAAAGACCACATCAAGAGATTCCTGAAGTGATGTCAAATAGACCTCTTTTCATGAAAGGAACTTGCTTAATCTCAGAATTTCTGGCACTCTGTCTGCTTACAGTGAAGCTTGAAAAGAGGCATACCTACCAGGTCATCTCTGCTCCATCTGGCACCTCCTTCACATACCCAATCTGTGACCATACCTGTGAGTCCAGGATTGGACTGTTTAAACATCAGCGGACTCAAAAGAAGCTCATCATCATTGGATAATGATGGACAACCAAGAAGAAGGTGGAGAAGTGTTCATTACACCAACTGTGATCGCCTCACTTGTTTGATCAAGTCAGACCTGCAGCAAAATAATTCTCCTTCCAAAACAAAAACCATAAGCCCGGTTTATAAACAAACTAGTAGGCTGCCTGGCATTGCCCGATTGTAAGATACGCTTAAATATGATATTTTAATTCATGCAGATTATGTATTTTTTTTATTGTAGACACAGTTCCCTATCAATTATTATATTTGAACCTAATATATAGTAGTGAGATCAAAACTAAAAACATATATATATGATTGGGTGCCATCAGCTAGAATCGAAACCAAAACATACAACTCTCCACCCTTATTTCTTGGTCTCTGCGCTATGCCTGTTGTTGCAATATTTTGGATTCTAATGGGGTATGATCCCACACAGTCGGACGATTCTATTTATAAACGATGCTGCTAAGAACAGACAAATCAAATTAATTCACGTTCTGCTACCAACCAATCAGAAACCAGAATTGCTTCATAAATATTAAACCTTTTCTGGAGCAATTTCACATGTTCTTTCCCGGGTTTCAACACGGTAAGAATATATTGTTCTGTGGAACTGTCTACTACAAACAAGTCACCTCCCAGGACTTGTGTGTAACAGTGAACCATCTGAAACTGTTCTGAAACTCAAAATGGCTTACACTTCTAGACCTGTATGCATATATATATATATATATATATATATATATATATATATATATATATTGACCTATCATCTCTTTTTTAAAAGATGGAATCGCTAAATTGTTGAAGTCAAGATTCAAGCAAGCAAACAAGCAAGGACATCTGGACAGTCCACAGAGTTTTATAATTACAAACAAATAATTTTTAGGGGGATTTTACAAGTGGTAGTATTTTCCCCAAGGTTGAAATGCAGACTTACAGATCTGTGCCTGACCAGACCAAAACACATAAGTTCTATTACATAGTCCTTTGGCTGAGAGTCCCAAAAGAGCCAACCTGCCTGAAGAGGCACACCTACCAAACTGTCTGGCAGCTCTTAGAAAAATCAACTGCCTATCTCAAACGTCTAACTCCCACTCTTACTTCTCCTCTGGATACTGGCCATAACCACTCCCCCTTCCGATCTCCTGGAATCTTTTCACTCCTGATTCTGGCCTTTTGTTAGTGGTCACTATTTTAACCACCCAGAGGTTGACTGGAAGATAACATTCAGATAGCATCTATTTATAGGGTTTTATCTACAGATAATCTTAGTACATTGCTCTTCTCACAAGTATGATTTTCCTATTCAATACAGTGCTTATTTTTTCAAGCAAAAAAAATATCTCTTAGGTGGTCAGTCTCCGGCCAGAGATATTTTCAGTTGTCTGTGCACCCCCTCTCGTCCTTAGGTCAAACATCTATTACCTGCAACATCTGTCATTCATATGCATCAGCAAAACATGCTGTGCAGTGCATGTTTACACGCTATGCTATTAGCATATATATATTTTATTTCATATAAATTTATTTCAATACTTATCCTGGCTGGACACAACAGTAAGAGTACAGTCATTGTCCCTAACTCACTGAATACTCTTATACATTAAAGGGACGTATTCATGTAAAGAGTTATTTCCCTTAACTTCTAACGAATATAAAAAGCATGTTAGATTTTTACACATATTGCAATATTTTTGATATAATGAAAAGGGTATGATTAAAGAAAATTGGAAGGTTCTACTTATAGATGCTGGCGATAAGAACTTACAAATCAAATGGAGCCATGTTCTGCTAGCGACCAATCAGAAGCTGGAATCGCTCCATAAAAATATTGAATCTTTGAGAATTCCCATACATAGTTTTTGTGTCCACACGAGAAAGATCTTTACTCTACGTCTCTAAACTTTTAAAGTTCAAGACTTACACAGATCAACTACCCACCAAAAACTCTTTTTCATCATCAGAAACTCTTCTGAAATTAATTAAACATGGTTTTCAATTCAAAAACATATTAAAGATAAGTTTGCACGTTAATTACAGATTATTACTTTTCTTTACTACTAGCATTTTTGCCCGGCGTTGCCCGGGTATTTGGAGGTGTGTGCTGAGCAAAAAACAAAAACAAAACAAAAAAAAACGGTCAATTTTTTTTTTATTTGACCCCTATTATGACCCCTTAACATTTATTGTTTTGGGTTCAAATCGAGTTATTAAGTTAGGTCCATGTTCAATGAACCTATATCTAAAATTTCAAGTGTTTAGACCCCAAATTGTGGGAGGAGTTTGGTAGAGTTCTCAAAGGTCAAATCCTTGAATTTTGACCCCATTACAGCCAAATTTCTGGTCGAAAACTTATCACATCGATTTTTCCAAATCTCAGTACTCTGTATATTAAATTTCGAGTTTGTAGATTGAAAATTGACAAAGTTATTGCAAAGGAAAATGTACACAGACACACAGACACGTTCACTTTTATAGATATATAGATTAACCGATTAATAAATAAATTCTTCAGTCTTGTATCCCTGTGGATATGATCATGAAAGGGAAATATTCTGTGATGTACTGCCCTTATAGCTGATTTGTGTTTCGCAGCATATCGACTCAGACAGTGGACCTAACTTGACACTGAACATGCCTGCTTGTTTCCTTGAAATCTATTAGCTATGTATTAGCTCTCAAGAACATGATATATAATTTTATACTAATGAGTAACCACTTATAGTACTTATTTTTTCAAGCAAAGAAAATATCTCTTAGGTGGTCAGTCTCCGGCCAGAGATATTGTCAGTTGCCTGTGCACCCCCTCACGTCCTTAGGTCAAGCATCTATTACCTGCAATATCTGCCATTCATATGCATCAGCAAAACATGCTGTACCGTGCATGTTTACACGTTATGCTATTAGCATAGATATATTTTATTTCATATAAATTTATTTAAATACTTATCCCACTTGGACACAACGATAACCACTTACCAAGGTAAAAAAACACTCAAGGATAATGGTTGATGGGAGGATTTAGAAATAATAGATGAGATGGGCAGTATTTTATTATTAAGAGGACGGTCCAATATATTTGTTGAAATTGGACTTAAATCTTAAAAAACAATTAGGTTTAATGTTTCTAAAATTCATACTAGAATTGTCTGCAACTTAACAAAGTACTTGGTAAAAATTAGTTGTAAGGTACTCTCTTCTGCAGGCAACACTAAATATATAATTGCAAATTACATAGGGTTTCTATTCAGTCATGCTTCATGGGGAAAAAAGCATGCTACCACTGTGAATGAAATAAATGGTTCCATTTGAAATTCTATGAAGATTCCTGAATTTGATGGAAAGATTCCCGAGTTTGACATGATACACCTGAAGAAAAGTTGGAGGTTACATCAACGAAAATGTTGTGAAAATAGCACTCAAGATGAGAGCAATAGTCCGATTAATCTAAATAATTAAAACTAGGAAGTTGTTGATTCCATCCATGGTTTGGGATGGCTGCTGATCTAGCCACATTGAATACCTGTAGAATTGTGATTAACAAAATACCAATATTTCCATGGTTTTTGTTTGGCAATATCTGGTTTCAATCCCTATTTCTATGCAGTTGACCCTCCGAGAGATTATGATAAATGATCGAGACTTATTTATGTTTGTTGAATAAGTTGTTTTGAGATTTCGTGCTGTTCAGGTGCTGTTCTTTTAAATGTTGATGTCAACCTGAACACATTCGCTGTTCTTATCTCTCCCGCTTAAACGCCCTCAAATCTGGAATTTAATTTTATCTTGAATACCTGCCTCCCTCGAGTTCTATTTAATTAGGACGGTGTCTTCTGTATAAGATCTGAAATTTGAAATAAATTAAATCATGCCAAAAGAATTATGGGTGGCACAGGAAATGGGTACGCTTCAGTTGTCATGCCTCAGGATAAAATTAAAATTTCTTTCTCTTTCTTCAAAATCTGGCATTATCTTTACTGTTCCTTTATTTTTATATATATATATCTATCTCTCTATATATATATATATATATATATATATATATATATATATATATATATATATATATATATATACATATATATATATATATACATATATATCTATATATATATATACATACATATATATCTATCTATATATATATATACATACATATATATCTATCTATATATATATATACATACATATATATACATATATATCTATATATATATATATATATATACATACATATATATATACATATATATCTATATATATATATATATAGATATATATATACATATATATCTATATATATATATATATACATACATATATATTTATATATATATACATATATATATATATATATGTATATATATATATATATATATATATATATATATAGAGAGAGAGAGAGAGAGAGAGAAACAATAAGAATGGAAAATGAAGTCAAAAAACTATATATGGGTAAATATAGAATGGTTCATTTATTCAATAAGGGTATACAAACATTTAGTTGGGGGATAGAGGGGACTCTTTATACCAAGGCATTTCGAAGCTTAATACTTCTAATCAGAAGAGTGGAGAAGATGCTAGGTGACATAACGGGGATGCGATGTCTAGCCTGGAATTCATCAGGAACGAAATAAATCAATAAAATTATAGATAATGATTGGGAGAGTTATATCGAATATATATATATATATATATATATATATATATATATATATATATATATATATATATATATAACTACTTAATTTACTCACATAAAATTAATATACAAAAATATAAATTTATGCATAAACTTTAAGTATTTACTTCAAAAGTGCTCAATACATATGCGCATAAGCCTGAAGAGTCCTAGAGTGGATGAAACGTGGAATATTCAGTGTAGCTTAATCGCCATATATATTTTATAGCTATCTATCTATCTATCTATATATATATATATATATATATATATATATATAATTTTATAAAGTACTGCTTTAATGGGAACAGACACTTATTTTAATGCTCATCTAAAAAAAGCAGCAGTATATTATAAAAGTATCTAGTATTGCACTATCGCGCTATCTAAATGAACTTTGTGTTTTTAATATTTGTATTTGAATACAAAATTCATTTCAATAGTGTATAGATGTTTGTGTGGTTAGTTTAGGCTTATAACCGAAAATAGTACTAGATATTAAATTTATTATTTGTAGAGGTGGTATATATACATGTATTATCTCCCTAAAGCCACTATTTTACTTATCTTCAAGAGTGAGTAGGTTATACAAACTGTAACCTTAAGCCAAATAAACTATATATATATATATATATATATATATAGTATATGACCTTGTTTTTATGTATAGGGAACGGTCTCTACCAAACTCCTCAGTCAATTTTCGTCTACAGACTTGAAACTTGACATAGAGAGGATTTTTAATTTGTCCAGATTTCATATATATTATTATAGTCGTGATTTCTAAATAAAAATAAAAAATGTAGGTGCCATCAACTAGAATTGAAACTGAAACTCTGGCATTCAAAGCTGGTGACGTTATCACTGTACCAACTTGACACGCATATAAACTGATTTAAAAATTAAAAATAAACTAAAATGAAAATGGTTAACGATTTTTTCAATTTTGACCCATTTTTGACCCTTTAATAATAATTTTATCCGATTAAAAACCCATAAAATGATGTCCCATAAAAAATCCAATCATTTGAGGCCCCTAGCACCGCTCTGCGACTTTTTGTTTCGGAGGAGATAAAGTTTAAAAATATGGAGACAAACAGACAGACAGACATGCAGGCAGATCGACATATAGCCGTTTATATATATCTATAATATAAAGCTGAATGCTTGTGTGTGTATGTCTGGTCACGAATAGGTTCTTATGTGGTTGACTATTTTAAAAATCTGATTACATATAATGATAGAAGATGTATCGAGACGCAGGAATAGGTATGTTTGATCTGGCAGAACAGTTGTTCATTAAAATTGTGGGGTCTGCGTTCGCGCCTGGTCCACAAAGTATGGAAATAAAAAATTTAAAAATTAAAAAAAACGTTTACAAGTGTTTTTGATATAGATGTACATAAGAATACTTTGATAAGTATGTTTTAACTTAAATAGGGATGGTATAATAAAATTGTGGTGTCTGCGTTCACGTCTGGCTTTCATAGAATGGAAATAGGCACAAACTTTAATAAAAACTTTTCATATCTATCTGCGTAAGTATACTTTGATAATTATGTTTCAGTTTAAAAAAATATGGTATAATAAAATAATCGGGTGTTCGTTCGCGCCTGACCTCCATAGAATGGAAATATGTCACAAAGTTTAACAAGGTTTTTTAATATAGATTCACAGAATATTGTGATAAGTGTTTCAGTGTGAACAGATATGGTATAATAAATTATGGGGTTTATCTATTTTATTTTTACTTTCATCATATTTTGCTTTGGTTTTGATACCCCAAAATTCGAAGCTATCTCATTACAACCCTTCCTTTTCATAACCTATCATACTTTCATAAATCAGAGTCCATTTTCTGTAGGCTGTTTTTGAACCCAGTCAACGACGGGTACTTTTGCTAGTATATATATATATATATATATATATATATATATATATATATATATATATATATATATATATATATTCGGTTTAAAATCCATTTTACCTTCTACATGCATTGAACAAGTATTAGAAATTCACTTCAAAACTAACTTATCTCTGTACAGATCTTTATTTATCCCTCTTTCTCTCGAGTCCATCCTGATCCCTAATCACTTTCTCCTATATATTTTTTTATCATTCTCTGTGAATTGAATCTACTTTCTGATGTTTTCCACACACAAACACACCACACGCACACACACATATATATATATATATATATATATATATATATATATATATATATATATATATATATATATACGTGCAGGCAAGTTATTAAACATTAACAGTTTTAGAGAAATATCTTCCAATTATTTTAACGTTGTTCCAATGAGTCTAGACATGGCCATTATATTTTATCAGCTTATCTTACTCCGCGTAATTACATAATAAAAATTAGCATCGTTATTTGTATGGCCTTAGCTGATTTCATTTCTAACTTGTAAAGCGTTGCATCTCAGTTTTCAAACCAGATTAACAAAAAATTTCCATGAGGGCAACTTGGAAATTAACCATAAAACTTAATCTTTGATTTAATCTATAATCAAATCGTTTTTTTTTTCTTTTTTTACTTTTAGCTATGTAATTCATTTTATTTTTCCTTTCTTTCCTTGATTATTTATATAACATTCATTATTAACATATACTAGTTGACGAAAAAATAAATTATATATATATATATATATATATATATATATATATATATATATATATATATATATATATATATGACTACTTCATTTAATCACATAAATTAATATACGAAAGTATAAATTTATGCGTAAACTTTAAGTATTTACTTAAACAGTGCTCAATACGTAGGTAGAGCTAGGTAGTAAGTTATAAAATATATATGGCAATTAAGCTACACAGAATATTCTGCGTTTCATCCACGCTAGGATTCATCAGGCTTTTCATCCACGTTAGAATTCATCAGCCTGGATGAAATGCAGAATATTCTATAGAGATTCATAATGATTATGAAAGCAGAAACAAGGAAAAAAGGATATGGTAAAAATCCATTGAATGAGAAGGTAAAATCTTGGAAGAACAGGATAAATCCAAAACAAGTCCATTGATAATCCATTGATAATCCATTGATAATCTATTAAAACTAGAAAATAAAATTACAGATGTCCATTGTAAATCAATGCTTCCAGAAAATCCACCAGATCATGGAGAAGTAAAATTTAATTTTTTTTGTAAAATAAAACTTTTTTTTTTAAAGTAACGGATAAGCCAATATGGAAACAGGAAATAGCAAAACCATAATGGTTGTATAGTTTGCTGAATACCCCACCAGAATAGATAAATTCTTGTCGTGGAGTCTAGTAAAACCAAGAGATCACAAGAAATCATAACATATCTAAATGATCAATTGGGGAGAGGAAAATTATGTTCTCAACTTTTTTACTTATTCAGTGTTTGAGAAGTAAAGAAGGACATTAATGGAATGTTCGAATATCCTGCCTTGATAGAGTTAAAAATGGACTTCGTAGCCTCTCTTTTTCTCTTCCCTGCAACCTCTGTCTCACAGAAGAGATGCTGTATCGTTATTTTCATGGAAAGTGCTGGACTGAGCTTCAATCTATTGTCCCCCCCACGTCGCCAAACTTTCATAAGAAACACTCGTCCAGCTAAAAACGCATTGAATAATTCCCCCCACTCTTTATCTGTGCCTAAACCCGTGGAATTGTCTTCCGTTTTCCTGCTTTCCAGCTGACTACAATATGGTTGTCTTCAAATCTAACGTAAGCAAGTTCTTGATAAGCCGTTCCACTTGTTAACAAATTTACCGAATTTCCATTACTAACGATTACTATATTATCCAATTTCTGCTGTACACTCTTCAACTCTTATCCCCGAGTGGTCTCTTGGCCTTGATAAGTGGTGATGCCTATGTAAAAAAAAAAAAAAGCATCAGGAAAGGAGATCCTTGATTTCTGGAACTTTGATTGAAATAGAATGAAACAAACACACACATATAGGTCTCCTTGCTAGTGTGCGTGTGTATATATATATATATATATATATATATATATATATATATATATATATATATATATAGTAAGTTATAAAATGTATATGGCGATTAAGCTACACTGAATATTCCGCGTTTCATCCACTCTAGGATTCTTCAGGCTTTATAACTTACTAACTAGCTCTACCTACGTATTGAGCACTTTTGAAGTAAATACTTAAAGTTTACGCATAAATCTATACTTTCGTATATTAATTTTTTGTGAGTAAATCAATTAGTTATATATATATATATATATATATATATATATATATATATATATAGTCATCCACATACAGTACTGTTTCGCTGTATCACAACTCATCAGTGTGGCTGGACCAGCACGTTTCTCTAGCCAGGAATTGAACCAACAACCATTGAGTTGATAGTCGGCATGCATATATATATATATATATATAATAATATAACTAATTCATTTACTCACATTAAATTAATATACGAAAGTATAAATTTATGCGTAAACTTTAAGTATTTACTTCAAAAGTGCTCAATACGTAGGTAGAGCTAGTTAGTAAGTTATAAAATATATATGGCGATTAAGCTACACTGAATATTCCGCGTTTCATCCACTCTAGGACTCCTCAGGCTTTATGGCGATTAAGCTACACTAAATATTCCGCGTTTCATCTACTCTAGGACTCCTCAGGCTTTATGGCGATTAAGCTACACTGAATATTCCGCGTTTCATCCACTCTAGGATTCCTCAGGCTTATGTGCATAAGCCTGAGGAGTCCTAGAGTGGATGAAACGCGGCAGTGTAGCTTAAGCCTGAGGAGTCCTAGAGTGGATGAAACGCGGAATATTCAGTGTAGCTTAATCACATATATATTTTATAACTTACTATATATATATTAGCAAAAGTACCCGTCGTTGACTGGGTTCAAAAACAGCCTACAGAAAATGGACTTTGATTTATGAAAGTATGATATGTTATGAAAAGGAAGGGTTGTAAAGAGATAGCTTCGAATTTGGGGGTATCAAAACCAAAGCAAAATATGATGAAAGTAAAAATAAAATAGATAAACTCCATAATTTATTATACCATACCTGTTTGCACTGAAACACTTATCACAATATTGTGTGGATCTATATTAAAAAAAAAACTTGTTAAACTTTGTGACATATTTCCATTCTATGGAGGTCAGGTGCGAACGAACACCCCATAATTTTATTATACCATATTTCTTCAAACTGAAACATAATTATCAAAGTATGCTTACACAGATAGATATGAAAAGTCTTTATTAAAGTTTGTGCCTATTTCCATTCTATGGAGGCCAGGCGCGAACGCAGACACCACAATTTTATTATACCATCCCTATTTAAGTTAAAACATTCTTATTAAAGTATGTACATCTATATCAAAAACACTTGTAAACGTTTTTTTTAATTTTTAAATTTATTTCCATACTTTGTGGACCAGGCGCGAACGCAGACCCCACAATTTTAATGAACAAACGTTCTGCCAGATCAAACATACCCATTCCTGTGTCTCGATACATCTTCTATCATTATATGTAATCAGTTTTTTAAAATAGTCAACCATATAGGAGCCTATTCGTGACCACACACACACACACAAACACACACACACACACACAGCTTTATATTATAGATAAATATATATATATACTCCCCAAAACAGTTTTCATGGTAAACAACTGATGATCTGAATAAAATACGCATCAAGTGCACTTGAAAGCCAAATCACAACGTAATATAAGGGAAATAAACAAATATTTTACACGTTTGAAATTTAACACAAATATATTTCAGAGGTATACTCCATCTTCAGTGTGTTGTTTTATTTTTTTCCTTTTCTTCTTCCTTCCCATGTTGTAAAGTTTGAGAAAGAAGTTTGTTTGTAAGGAACCCCGCGTTGTATCTGGCGGTTGTATTTTGAAATGTTTGAACTGTGCGTAGGTAACACGAGAATAACGTCAAGAATGACAGTTTATATAGTAACGTTGTTTTAACTTAAATAAAATAAAATACGCATCAAGTGCGCTTGAAAACCAAATCACAGCGTAATATTAGGAAAATAAACAAATATTTTACTTGTTTGAAATTTATCACAAATCGCACTTGATGCGTATTTTCTTTTGTTCAAATTCTTGACGTTAAAATGATGATCTCTTTAAGAAGATTGGTACTATCGTTTGTTCATGTAAGTAAAACTATTCAGCGATACAGAAGATTAATTAACTTACTGACAAAATAAAGTTCCAACAAAAGATTTTTAAAGAAACTTCAAAACTAAGTTGCAACAGCAATAATTAAAATTGTCCAAAAGAAACTCGCTTTTTTGTGTTCTTCCATATAAACCACTGCTCTTCCTCCATCTTTCCTTTTCACATAAAGTCGGTTAGTATTATCCTTTATCTATAATTTAGTTTCGAGGAGTTTTCTTTGTTCTTTTGAGGTATTCTTTTCCTATTTTATCTTTCATTTCTGTTGCTTTGATAGTGTCTGCTTCCAGAACTCCCAAGTATTTTTAGCTATCATGTTCACCTAGTACCCTCATCTTTGTTTGATTTGGTAGTACCATATCTTCTGTTGTTTCCAGTTTTCCCCTCCTCATGATCAGCAGCGCGCACTCTTCCATACTGAATTCCATTCGGATATCCTGGCTAAAGATTCTGGTTGTGTTTATTAGTATCTCTAGTTCTGTCTTTGTTTTTGCAAACAGTGTTAGGTCATCCATGTACATTAGGTGGTTGATTCTTTCATCTGTGTTAGTGAAGTTGTATCTGGCTTTGCTTCTTAGTATATTGTTAAAGAGCATCATGGCGATGGTGAACAGTAATGGTGATAGGGAATCATCTTGGAAGATTCCTCTTTGTATTTTAATTTCAGTTATGTATTGTTCATCAGCTGTCAGTTCAAGTCTCCATGTTCTCATTACGTTTTCTATCAAATTGATTATCTTACCTGGTATTTTGTACGTTCTCAGGCATTCTATTATCCATGCTTGCAGGATCCTGTCATACTCTTTCTTATAGTCAATTCATGCCATGGTTAAGTTCTTTTGTCTACTTTTCACCTCGTCCAGGATCCTTTGGTCTATGTATAATAGGTTATGTGTTCCTCTTTTTCCTTTCTGGCATCCTTTCTGTTCCTTTGGGAATAGTACGTGATTATGAAGAGAATGATGATTTTGTTCTCTCAGTTGTGCTGTAAGTATTTTCCACATTGTAGGTAAATATGTCATTGGCCGGTAGTTACTGGGGATGCTTCCTTTTTCAGAGTCTTTTTGCACCAGTGTTGTTTTACTGGTGGTCATCCATTCTGGCGTGTCTGCTTCATAAATACATTTTTTTCAGGTTCTGAATTAGTTTTCCATGTAGTGTTATGAATTGTGAAATGTGTACTCCGTAATGGCCTGGAGCTCTCCAGTTTGCCATTTTTTCAAAGGATTGTCTTAAGTGTTTCCTTGCTGATTTCTTTCTCTGTCCCTTCAATTTGCTGTGACTCCTCCTTCATGTCTATCAGCCATTTCTATTATGATCCTGTCACTCCTCCCATATCTGGATCCAGAACGTTTTGTTTCTATTGTTCTGTTTGTGTTGTTCCCCCGTTCACATTCTGATAGAATTGGCTTTCATTGTTTTCAATGGTCATATTTTGCTTTCATTCTTCAGACTTGTATCGATATCATCTTAATATCCCTTCTTTTTCTGCTATTCTTTCCTTCACTTCTTCCTGTTTCTTGTTGAGCCTTTCCCTGCTCGTCAGATTTCTATTTTTCATCCTCTTCTAGTAGTTTTCATCTTGTTTATCGCATTGATTTCTTTTTCAAGTTATGATCTGGGTTCCAGCCTCAATTCCCATCCAGGTTTTGTAGGTCCATTTACTTTCTCCGCCTTTTTTTCAACTTTAAACTTTATACTTACTGTCTTGGCACCTGCATAAATGGAATTGTTCTGTAATAGTATCTGTTGTGATGTGTGGGAGGAGTTTGTTCACCTTCTTTGTTTCAGCTTTTAATTTCTTCCACTCTTGATTCCTTAAGGATGGGAGTTTCTTTGTTTTGTTTTTTCTCGTTCATAACTTGCCTGATATTTTCTACTTCAGCTACTTCATTCTCGTTAAGTTCTGCTGTTTCATAGATCTAGGTTTTCATGTTTCTTGTGTCCGAGTTTTGCAGGTCTTTATATCTGGAGTTTCTATGTGTGGAGTTCCAGAAAGGGGCGTTTCTTGGACTGTTCCATAATTTGTCTTTTGTTGTATTTCACCCAGTTCTAAATTTGAAAGCCAACCTCTCTTGAGAATAAGTTTCGTTTGGTCCGCAATTCTGTGTTCTTATGTATGGTAGTCACTGGACATATCCCACAACTCTTTCATTCGTTTGCAATATCCTCAGACTTTGGAATGGCTTCTGTAATGGCATTGTATTACCAGTCGATTCTTCTTTGTTGTTCATTTCTTCCTTCGGGATTTTGGTCTATGGTGGTTAATTTGGTTCTCCTGTGTTTTATCTGTATTTTTTGTTACCTGAAATTAGAGGGGATACTTATATATTCTGTGTCGGTGATATTCTTGTTTCTGAAATTAGAAGAGGAGCCAAAATTCACAGGATGACGACCGAGTTCCCCATGCTAGCCATTAAGGGAGCATCTTCGGTTCATGACACTCAGATCTTTTTTCTGGGTCCCATATTGCGTATTATTTATATGTTGCATATTTCATGGTGTTGCGCTTGTGGCAACACCAAGCCCAGCATTGTTTTACCTGTGGTTCTGTCACATGGATAGTGTTTACCATTCACGTTAATGCAAAACATTATGCACTATCACGCGTACATAAAGAACATGAACAGACGGTACAAATACGCGAAAACAAAACTCTTATGAGAGGATGTTAAAGGAGGATATGTCCACCTCCTCGAAATTCACAAATATGTTAATTACTTTCCTTGTTAGTGTAGGTGGTGGTGGTGGTAGTTGTAGCATTTATTTATTTATTTTATTTTATTTTTTTGTATTGGATTAAAATTTCGTCCAGTCATATGTTTTATTTAAGAACAAATGAGTCTTTCCACTGATTGGCTGTTACAGATATGCTCTAAGCAAGTAATCTGATTGTTTGATAGAAAAGTGATATCATCTTTAATAAATAATAAAAAAAAGAAAACGAAAATGTCGATCACTAGTGACTATACTAAGCCGTATGTGCGAGCGAGCGTGCGTTTCATAGAAATTTATTTAAAGAAAAATATTCTTGAAGATTTCTGTCCATTTATGCAAAGTGACATAAGAGGGAGAGAAATACGAGGTGAGTTTGGGAAGAAAAGGGGAAAACGAGGAGGCTTAGTGGATGGTGTAATTATTAAAATGTTATCTCTGCCATTATTTTCTGTTTTAAATCTCTTCTATCTTATTTCAAATGGGGGTGGGTATGTGGCAGGGAGTGGGAGGTAGGGTTAGGTAGCAACAAGATGACTGAATGAACGTTCTCGTATGTTTTGGGTTTTTTTTCTTTTCTGGATTCTTTTTCTTTTTAATCTGTTTGTGTTTCCATTGTGTTTGAAAGTAAAGACACTTTGAAGTTGGTTCAAAAAGCTTCTTAAGTCGAATGTAATATTTGGTGTAGAGCCAAAGAAATAGGAACCACACAGGAGAAGGAAAGACGCGCACAGAAGGAGTAAGGACAAGAATTTAAGAAAGAAATGAAAATGACTGAAGATTTGAAGCAAAATAAAAGATGTTTAAGGAATTAAGACGGTATTATTATCAAAGATGAGGTGTGAGACCAGTAGTTCTTCAAAATGAAACAGATCAAAGAAAAGACAAATGATAATAATAAACAAGAATGAACCAATTCTTAAAATGCGTCCATTCAATTTATAGGTTTAAAGATGAGAATGCCATTTTAAATTGAACTGTGACAGACAGGCAAACAAATTAATGAACAGAATCTCTTGCTAATTCAGAATTAAGCATGACAGACTTTTTTTTTACAACATAGTTATCACTAATCAAGGCCCGGAGGCCATTCGTGGATAAGGGTTAATGAGTGTACAGTAGTCAATAGGACAATATCGTAGTAATCATTAGTAGTGGAAATTTGGTAAATTGGATTACTTAAGGGAACGGCTCATCAAGAACTTGTTCACGTTGGACATGGAGACGACCATATTGTAGTCAGCTGGAAAGTAGGGAAACGGAAGACAGTTCCATAGGCGTGCAGTTCTAAGAAAGAAGCTTTGTTCATGGAATCTACATTTAGGATTAGGCAAAGATAAAGAGTAGGGGAGATTATTGATAGTGTTTTCAGATAGACGATTGTTTTTCGTGAAATTTTGGCAAGAGGGCACCATAGATTGGTGCTCAGACGAGCACTTGCCATGAAAATAACGATAAAGCAGAGACAGGATCGTAACGTCTCTTCTGTGGGAAGTGTCAAAGACAAATAAAAATGTAATTTACTATATCTGAGTGTGCACACAAATAACTAGTCTTCGCCTCTTTAACAGGATCCCCCTCCCCAAAAAAAAAAGAATCTAAGCAAGACAGACTGATGAAAGTACTAGTTCAAACTTAAGCATAACAGATCAACAAACATCTTGGTTTAAACTGAAACATGACAGATCAACGAAAATGCATAACAACCGAAAACTTAAGCATGACACACCAATAAAAAGGCTATTTCAAACTTAGATATAACAGACCAACGTAAAAGCTGTTTTAAATTTAAAGGTGAATGACCAATGAAAATGTTGTTTTCAATCTAAGGGTGACGGACCAATGAAAATGCTAGGCATAACAAATAGACCGGCTGACATGCAAAATCTCTGATAGTGACGCGAGGATGCATCTGAAGAAAAAAGTAATTGAAAGATGAAGGACAGAATGGAAAAAAAATGCATATTCAAAATATAATCAGAAATTGCATAAAATGAAAAGCATTCATAAAAAAGAAAAATGCAGACATAAATGAATGCTATTAAATTGAAGAGATGAAAAAAAAATAGAAAAAGATATTTCTTCAAAGAGAAGAAAAGAATGAAAGAAGAGAAATGTACAATCAAAAATGGAGAAGATATATATATATATATATATATATATATATATATATATATATATATATATATATATATATATATAAAGCTGTGTGTGTGTGTGTGTGTGTGGTCACGAATAGGTTCCTATATGTTTGACTATTTTAAAAAACTGATTACATATAATGATAGAAGATATATCGAGACACAGGAATGGGTATGTTTGATCTGGCAGAACGGTGGTTCATTAAAATTGTGGGATCTGCGTTCGCGCCTGGTCCACAAAGTATGAAAATAAAAAAAAATTTAAATTAAAAAAAAAAACGTTTACAAGTGTTTTTGATATAGATGTACATAAGAATACTTTGATAAGTATGTTTTAACTTAAACAGGGATGGTATAATAAAATTGTGGTGTCTGCGTTCGTGTCTGGCCTCCATAGAATAGAAATAGGCACAAGCTTTAATAAAGACTTTTCATATCTATCTGCGTAAGTATACTTTGATAATTATGTTTCAGTTTGAAGAAATGTGGTATAATAAAATTATGGGATGTTCGTTCGCGCCTGACCTCCATAGAATGGAAATATGTCACAAAGTTTAACAAGGTTTTTTAATATAGATCAACAGAATATTGTGATAAGTTTTTCTGTGTGAACAGATATGGTATAATAAATTATGGGGTATATCTATTTTATTTTTACTTTCATCATATTTTGCTTTGGTTTTGATACCCCCAAATTCGAAGCTATCTCTTTACAACCTTTCCTTTTCATAACCTATCATACTTTCATAAATCAGAGTCCATTTTCTGTAGGCTGTTTTTGAACCCAGTCAACGACGGGTACTTTTGCTAGTATATATATATATATATATATATATATATATATATATATATATATATATATATATATATATATATGTGTGTGTGTGTGTATAGCTACTTGATTTAATCGCATAAAATAATATACGAAAGTATAAATTTATGCGTAAGCTGTAAGTATTTACTTTAACAGTGCTCAATAGGTAGGTAGAGCTAGGTAGTAAGTTATAAAATATATATGGCAATTAAGCTACACAGAATATTCCATGTTTCATCCACGCTAGGATTCATCAGGCTTATTACTATATATATATATATATATATATATATATATAGAGAGAGAGAGAGAGAGAGAGAAAGAGAGAGAGAGGGAGAGTAATGTCAAATTTTCCCCTGTTTTTTTGATCGGGATAGCTTTCTTTAGAAAAGTGTACAGAAAACTGTAATTATTACAAAAAATACTTACCTCAAAAACGTCTATGTGTCTGCACATCGTGTAGGGTCCAGCTGAATAAAAGAAAAAACCAATATGGCGATGCTTAATTAATTTTGGAATAGTGAACTCTGACAGCAGTGTGTCAGATTTGGAAGTAGCAAACTTTGACAGCAGTGTGTGGATTTTGAAGTATTGAGCTTCCGCAACAGTGTGTCGGAATTTGAAGTAGTGGGCATTGATAGCATTGTGTCAAATTTAACCGCAGACAGTGTTAGTTGAAAGTGCGCAATAGTCAACATACTATTTGGGGAAAGTGTAGAATAGTCAATAGTTAACACTTAATAATTCAACTACAAAAGTTAGATAAAAATTTGTTTCATTAGGCTTGTCATATATTAATCTACGTTCTTAAAAAGAATTTTTTTTTTCAACTGATTTCATAGATTCTAATATTCAATCCTGATCGATATTTTATTTTTGATTAGTCATGAATAGATAAAGTTGGAGGAGTACTTACATTCACAGTCACGTCTACTATGCCCATATATGGGTCAATCGCTTAGTATGGAGGCTGCAAATTCATACCTCACCAGGGCCATAAGTATTTTTTACTCCAATTTTGTTCCGCCCACAATGAATTGAAAATTGTTCAATTCCAATAATAAGTGGATTGTTAACTTTCTGATTATTTGAACTGGTGGTGTTGTGGATAAAATACTTGGGAAAATTCAGTAACATGCAAAAGTTTAAATGTAACAGACATCTTGCAGCTCAACTCCCCAAATAGTTTCCAGTAGACATGATCCTAATTATTAGCTCCTTATATTAAAGTGGCATTACGCTTTGTTTGGGGTAAAAAAAAAAAATTGAAGAAGAAAGAAATGTCTATCCAAATAGAAACAATATGGAATTATTGCTGAAAATTTGAAGTCTTTTTTTTTAAGAATGAAAGCATCTTCATTTATGAATCAACTAGAAGAATACCCGTTCCGGGACGGGTCAAATGAACAGACAGTTTTGCATCTCTTTTATATGACCCTAAAAAGATTAAAATCAACATAAATAACACTAAACCATATGTCTATAGTTGTTATTCCAATTTTCATCAAAATCCATCATATCACTTTGATTCTAGAACATGTCTAAAATTTAAGACTTACGCTTAAGGGGTTCTTAAGAAGAAATTAAAATTCAAGAAATCTTGCTTAATTAGTCATCTAATGATTACTTTGATTTACAAATTATGCACGAATAAAAATTAAGCACGATTTTATGTACGTCTAATTAAATCCTAAAAGACTGAGACAATTATTTGGCACACTGTATTGAAAAAAAAAAAAAAGCAACTTTGACGGTTTCAAGTATAATTTAAAAAACAAAACAAACAAAAAACAAGCAATAATCGATAATAATGATAAGGATTTCTTTTTTTACAAAGATTTTCTAATATTACATTGTTATTGTGTTACAAAATTGTTTTAATTAAATTATTTAAAAGGCAAACGTAAACTAACTTCTATATGCACTGATAAGAACAAGGTAAACAAACACACATACATGCACAATACCACACTGCCAAATACTCACGTATATTATTCACACTATGAATATTTTAACTTGTGACTATTTACTCAACTTTCTTCACCAAATACAGATTTGTATGAATGAACATTTACTAATTGAAAATACTTTTTATTTTCATAAAATTGTAAAAAAAATTTTTGTTTTCTCGGTTTCTCTTTTACAAAACGCTGTTTATGCTTTAGTTAGTACTTAGTTAGAACTGGTGATCCATTCATAACACTCACCAATTTAACTACATGTATATTGTTAGCTCTGTTCTTGACACTTTTCAAAGCGTTACTATCGCTAAAATACACTATCTGTAGCCAGGAGTGTCACTACAATATAAACAGAAATATACTTTCTTTATCTTTAATTATCTGATTAAAGATAGAAATATGAAATGACAGAAAGTAAAACGGTGTAGGAGGTGAATTAAAAAAAAAAAAAATAGATAAATATCCAGAAAAACAAGTGAAGCATGCATGGTCCCCCGTGAGTGCCCAATTAACGAGGTATAAAAAATGACCAAATTCAGCATTGCACCCCCCACCCAACCCATTTAGCCATAGAAGTCCTCAGTCAAATCTTGGTGAAAATGAATAAAGAGTGCAGTTTTGGGCCTTAACATATGTAAATTTGAGTTCTGCACCATGAACAAAAAGAAATGACTAAGTCCATCATTTGCTCCTCACCTCCTATTTAGCCCCAAAAGTCCCCAAGGTCTTAACATATTTAAATTTGAGTTCTGCACCATGCAAAACTGCTAAATAGAAATACACAGAAAATTTTGGACAAATATCGTAAAATGGAATGTTTTTATTAGCCCTAAAAGAGCCCATGGGACACATCCGCGAAGTTTGGAGAAACAAAATTATATATAAATCAGTTAGTTACAACTTTTCAGAAAGTTTTACAAAATTCGAAGGTATCAATTTTTTTTTAATAAGCACAAAAGTGCCAATTTTAGCCATTTTAACCCCAAATGCACCTCTAGGGGAACACCCGGAGTTTTCCCAGAAAATCCATTCTGTTACTTTCTTACTCATATCATGTTTAATGTTTGTGCAAAATTGCAAAAAATTTCAAAGCGTAGTTATTGAGAAAAGTGCGGACAGATGAACGGACAAGAGTGAATTTACAGGTCCATCTTCCTTTTGTTGGGGGACCAAACATTTTTTAAAGAAAGCGAAAAAATTAAAAGAATAAACTCAAGAAAAATAAACAAGAGAGTGGTCACTGGAAAACAAGAATGAAAGAAAAGAAGGAAAAGAAAAAAGAATGAAAGAAAAGAAAAAAGAATGAAAGAAAAGAAGGAAAAAAAGAATGAAAGAAAAGGAAAAGAAAAAAGAAGGAAAAGAAAAAAAAGACTGAAAGTAAAGAAGGAAAAGAAAAAAGAATGAAGGAAAAGAAGAAAAAGAAAACATAGTGAAAGAAAAGAAGAAAAGAATGAAAGAAAAGGAAAAGAAAAAAGAATGAAAGAAAAAAGGAATAGAAAAAAGAATGAAAGAAAAGAAGGAAAAGACAAAAGAATGAAAGAAAAGAAGGAAAAGAAAAAAGAATGAAAGAAAAGAAGGAAAAGAAAAAAGAAGGAAAGAAAAGAAGGAAAAGAAAAAAGAAGCAATAATATCTGAAAAAAAAAAGAAAATAATAAAAGACTGAAGGAAAAGAAGGAAAAGAAAAAAAGGAGCAATAATATCCGAAAAAAAGAAAATAACAAAAATAATAAAAGCGATCAAAAGAGCAAAGAGAAAATTACTTAAGAGAGAAGAAAAACAATAAACAACTGCTGATATTAAACAAAAATGAATGTTTTTTTAAATGTCTAACATTTTTAAAAATGATACAAAATCAACACAAATTTTAAACAACAAATCTTGATTTAATGGAAAGAAATCGGAATCTAGATGAGGATTTATATCAAATTAAAGTGTGGAAATGAAAAACAGTCCTGTTTATCCGGTGCTTGTCTCGATCAGACCATCTGCCTCTCAATATCCGGAGTGAAGTGGGATTTTGGACGATTGCACCATCATCCCCGAACGCCTTCTATTTGTCTCTACAAATTTAAAAAATATTTTCCAAATTTTATATCCATCCTTTTGTTTTCTTTCTTCCCGCGATTTCTACTTAGATATGAAAGATGAGCCATTTAATATTAAAACCAGATAATCATTGGACGAGCTTGAGTATAAATCAAACAGAAAACAGAAGGAAAGCAATCTCCTTTGTCCGTGTTTCTGCTGCCTAAAACAGCTGCAAGAGGAGGTTGTGATGATGCCTGCGATATCCTGGTTTAAAGTCGCCTCAAACAAACATTTAGGCATACATGTTCAACGCTTGGTAACCAGGATGGTGACAGGGTTCTTCATGCTTAGCTAAAAAAAATAACTTAAAAGACTAAACTTATCCTTACTTCAGAAGCTAGGGATGCAAGAGGTCTCTCTGCATACCCTGACCAAATAATTAAAAAAAGAAAATGGTGTGGTTATTCCTCAAGCCATCCAGCAGTTCCTCCAGTCTGGAGATGGAAGCGCTCCCTTTTAATAAATAAATAAATAAATAAAAAGCTGTTGAAAACAAGGAGATCATATATAAAAATATGAAGAAAAATAAAAGCATGTACTGGATGGGCAGCCGACACTCAGAATAAAAATGGTCTCTCAACCCGTTTATACACCAGACAGAAAGAAGCAAACAAGTGCATAAACCTTCCTATCTCTGAAGCCAACCAGGGTCATCCATCAGATCTTGAAAGCAGAGGTCCTGGCCACCTATCTCCATCGCTTGTAGCTATTTGTACTCGAAACATATACACTGTCTCCTATACATAACTCTAGTATGGGCCATTATTGAGTATGCCATCCAAGCAACAATCTTTTTATTCAAAAATATATTGTACTCCTGAAGCGTGTTCAATGCTTAGTAACCAAGGTGGTGACAGGGTTTTTCATGCTTAGCTAAAAAAAAAAAAAGAATAGCTTAAAAGACTAAACCTATCCTTGCTTCAGACTCGAGGGATGCAAGAGAATCTAATTCTGTCATACATCATCATCAACAGGAATGTAAATCTACTTTTAGAGGAATTTTTTTGATCCCAACATCTAGTCTCCATGGTCACCCATAACTGTAGCATCATCACTTTCATCTCGACAAAAGAAAGGCAGCATTCTGCATCCGTGTTTCTGCTCTCTGGAACGGCCTCTCAGTGCAAGTCATAATGATGCCTACTTTATCCAGATTTAAAGTTGTCTTAGACAAACAATCAGACGCAATATCTGTCTTTTTACATGACGTGCTAAATTTTTTTTTATTTTTGGCAATAAAATTGATCGGTTGATTGATTGAAAACAAGTGTTCTACACAGCAGCGGGAGTGAATGTTGTTTTATGTATCAACTGTTGATTGGACAAAATCAGCAATCTTTTTCAGCCAATCACAGTTGCAAGAATATTTACTGCAAAATCCGGTGTATGCTATAAGAACGCAAATACACAACTTTCTTTCTCTTTTTCTTGTATTTTTTTTCTTCCACATCTGATACACATGTGTACGACCTGTAAAGTTAGTCTTGGCTCTGTGACCAAAGGCCCTCACCGGATACAATGAGAGACTTAAATGAATAACTAAACATGGCTCAGCATACATACATAGCTCATCGAACTTTCTGACATAGAAATTCATATATACACACTCTCAACAAGAAAACAGGTATGCTAATATGCACACACGCACACACACACACACACACACACACACACACACACACACACACACACAATGCCTGTCGCATTTACACGCACATAAACGTACATGGCTTTAACTAAAACGAACGCATGTACTCAATTTTTTTTATATGGTATAAGACGTAGGCATCACTTCTCACTAGATCAATGAAGTTAAGCAACATCGAGTCTTGCTAGTAACAGATGGGTGACCATTTGGGAATACTAAGTGCCGTATGTATCCAGGCAAGCAGATATGTATAATACTGCAAGAAGATGAACACCTTGCATAGTTCAAGGTCACCCCTGGGCAAGGTGTAGCATCTGTTAGTCTCCATCTGTTAGCATCTTTCTAATATTTAGGAAGGTTGATTTCTTTCTGTCCTCTGATGAGAAGAATAACAAGAATAGCATTATTTGAAACTCTGCAGAATAAGGACTTTAGAAATTGTTTTTTGGAATATTCAGTCGAACGATAAATTTTGATTGTAAAGTTCCACTTACAGTTTCAATTTTCTTTCGCTTATAATAAGCTCTACTCTCTATTGCATATTGAGCTTTTTTAATTCGGTTGGGATTAAATTATCTATATATAAATACTGGTATTTATATATATATATATTTTTTTTTTACACAGTGATCACCACTTATCAAGGCCCGGAAGCCACTCAGGGATAAGGGTTATTGCAAGTACATTACGTTAGTGTGGAGATTTGATGAAATGTTTACTTAAGGGGGCGGTTCATTAGGAATTTGTTAACGTTGGACTTGAAGACATCCAAGTTGTAGTCAGGTGGGAAGCAGGCAGACGGAACAGAGTTACTTAATTGCTAATCGCATGAGGCACTCCTCCTGGGGAATGCCGACAGGGCTTCCCAGGCATTTTTGCAGGTCAGAGTGCTCCTCTTCAAGGCGCTGACTTCTAAATCTCACTTTCTTACCATGGTGTCACAGTTCTTGCAGTGAGAGAAAACTAAATACCCCAACTGTTGAAAGATTACCACCTGTAACATTTATAGAATGATCTTGGCTGATCAGCAAAGACCATTCGATTAATGTTTCCCAAATTCTCAGCTGTTCATTGATATATCTGCCTCATCTAAGCAAAGAGGAAGACATCTTGAATTTATTCTTCCTCTAGGCAACGAGCTGCATGCCTGAAGCCATCAGAGATATTGATGTAACACGAGGCATTGGTGGAAAACAGCAGTTGGGACACCATCGGCCCACTGGCAATGCAAAAAATGTAGTAGAAGCAGTTATTGTAATATATTTTCTTAATATAATTTACCTCGCTCTTACGCAGAGATGATGTGATACAAGGGTTAAAAAGTTGGGTTGAGGAGCTGGCTCCCTAGGGGAAGAGCACTCTAGCTTGCATTTAGAAAAAAAAAAAAAAAAGGCCTAGGCAGTTTTTTTTTGTTTTTTTTACATGGGGGGGGGGGTCACCACTTAACAAGGCCTGAAGGCCACTCAGGGATAAAGGTTATTGTTAGATTATAGTTTACCATTGCGTATATCAGGTAAACACTACATCCTTTTGATTTCATTACTTATATATATATATATATATATATATATATATATATATATATATATATATATATAAATACAAGCCACTCCCCAAATTTATACAGGCTATCCAAAGAAACAGAAGCATTCCCACTGATAACAGTACTATTCTTTGTTGATATATGGCCTATAATTCATATAAAACCTGCGGATACCAATCAAATCTGCATATTGCAGACTTAGAACTTGTATGTCGACTAAATATATTAGTTCAATAAGACAGATATTTATGAAATTAATAAATATCCCACATGATAGACTAGAGTGCTCAATATCACTACAATGTAAATGAATGAGACTGAACTGAAATATGTGTTGAGAAATGATAGCATGATAAACTTAAATATTGACTATGACGGCTGAAGAGCCTCATCCTCTTGAAACTATTCAGTCTTTGAGATTCAGGTCAGTCATTTCAATTCACTCCTTCAACCTGGAAGTAGGTACTTGATGTGTCTTTAATAAAGACAGCACCAATCGCAGTTTACATTCCACGATGAATAAACTTTTTTATTTTTTTTATTTTACTCCTTTTGATCTTTTACTATTGAGTCTATTTGGTCACCTGTCATGAGAGTTAAACAATGACTGGCAAAATACTTCATGTAAACACTCAGTAAAACATCAAAGATATATATATATATATATATATAATCAGTAAAACATCAAAGATATATATATATATATATATATATATATATATATATATATATATATAATTTTCAGAATGTGAGAGATTATATGTAATAAATTCTACAGCCAAATAACGTCGCAGCCCTCAAGAGCCATGTCAGTCAACGAACTGGAAGTCCAAGATTCGAGTTTCGCCTCCATTTGGGCTCATCAGTTAGACACATCCGAACTCGGGATTCGAAACCTGAGCCTCTTGCATGTGAGGCAAACACTCTACCAACTGAGAAAACACCCTGCACACAAGAAATTCTATTAACTAACACAAATCAAGTAAACTGCGCCAAAATCCGACGGTGAAATCGACCTACTTGTGATAGTTTGGGTGATAGCGTTATGATGGTTTGTGTGAATGTACTACAATAATTTGGAGTGATTTCCTCATCTTAAACTCACATAGCGAACTCAAATCCCTGCTTAAAAATTATTAATTTTTAGGTATTCGTTAAATCCATTTTGGCAGAAATATACTTTGTTCGTGTCTCTGTAGTGATCTTGCATGAATGTGAACAATCTCCCAACTGCAATCAAAGTCGGTGGAATTCTCCCTACACCAATTTATCATTATATTATCGCTGATAGCCATAGGATCTACGGTTATCCATAAAGGAAATAAATACGTTTTATCCAATTAAACTCCTCTGGATCCGCCATGTCATCATTTATGTCCGTGCGCATTATCAGATTTAACATCATCAACAGGAATGTAAATCTATTTTTAGAGGAGTGTTTTAACCTCAACATCTAGTTTCCGTGGTCACCCACAACTGTAGCATCATCACTTTTATCTCGACAAAAGAAAGGCAGCATTCTGCATCCGTGCAACATGTTCCAGCAATATAAAGAGTGTGGCTCTGCATTGTATGGACACCCATTTTTTTAAATAGAGAATCTGACTGCAAACTAGTGGCGCAAAAGTGCTTTGAAACGCATCACATAGTGCTGAGTGCATCAGAACCAGTCGAGGATGCCACAGAAGGCCATCTTGAAATGATAATGCCCTTCTAATTAAATTTAAAAAGACCAACCAGTTTGTCGATTTAAAGATTTTATGCTATAGATTGGTTAATTATTATTATTGTTGTTGTTGTTGTTGTTGTCGTAGGAGGAGGAGGAGGAGGAGGAGGAGATAAGGCGATAAGGCGTATACACGGGGTTAAAACAAATAATCTCGATTGGAGTAGGTACGCTAGGAGTAGTATCAAGTCGTCTGGAAGGACAATTGAAAAAACTACGAATCCCCGATATTTTAGGCGGCCTTCAGACTTCTGCTATTGAAGGTACCACCAACATCCTTAGGAAAACCCTTGATTTTTGAAGCTCCTGGTTTGGAGCCGGGATTGAGGGAAATCCTCTGGAAATGAATTCCATCCCTTTCCAAGGAGACGTTGATAAACGAAATCAGAATTATTATTATTATTACTATTATTATTAAAAATCTGATGTTTGGAGTGTTCTATTTTCCCATTCAAAATTTGTATGGCAATAAACTTGAGGAAAAAAATATCAGAAATAACAAAGGATTAAGCTTATTAATGCACGAATGTGTGTTGATCTTCACACATGTTCTATTTTTTGCAACCTTTTTGCTTTTTATTTTCTATTCTTTTTGTTTTTTATTTTATTTTTTTTTTCTACCCTTTATCTCTGTTTTCTGATTTTGTTTCACATTTGAGAAAAGACAGAAAATCGCATAAAGAAAAAAGTTAAAACAAACATAATTTGTTTGTTTTAACTTTTTTCTTTATGCGATTTTTTGTCTTTTCTCAAATTCTTTCTTTTCCGTGATATTCTTTCCTTTTTTTTTATTGTTTATTTTTTCAATTCTCTCTATTTGTTGCTACCATCTTTTTTTCTTTTCATTCGATTCGTCACCTCTCAACCAGTTGTTAAATATTTAGAATTATTTTCATTTTTATTATTATTTATTATGGGAATTATTTTCATTTTTATTATTATTTTTATTTTATTATTTATTATTATTATCATTAATATTATTATTATTTATTATTATTATCAACCAGTTGTTAAATATTTAGAATTATTTTCATTTTTATTATTATTTATTATGGGAATTATTTTCATTTTCCTCAAACTACTCAATGCGATTATGTACAGATACCATTGGAGGAAGATGTGTAACCACTGTTTTCACTCAGCTATAGATAAAATACAGGATGGAACGATAAATTTGTTGCCCTAAAGAAAACGACACTACAGCTAACTTGATTATGTAGTAGAGCTGACATCTATTCAATGTATCCGCCTTCAGCTTCAATCACCGTCTCGATATGGATCCAGAACTGGGAGCATACCTTCCACAAGCACTGATAGTTGGCGGCGATCAGGCTGGCTTTGGTGTTGTGAGAGGTCATGTTGGTGATGTTCTCGATGTATGACCAAACGAAGTAGTCCAGCGGGCTCAGATTGGGAAGAAGAGGTGGGCCAGTGAGAGAAGGGTACACAGTCATTGCACGCCTTCTGAAGCCAAGCGTGAGTCTTTTTGGACTTGTGGACTGGCACCAAGTCTTGCTGCCACACTCAGAGTCTACCAGCAGCCACCTGATTGCATCAGCGGATAATCACACTCTTTAGCACATCCAGGTACACTTTGGTGTTGACTTTCACGTCGACTTCAAAGATGCGAGGTGGCATGATGTGGCCCTCACTTGAAACGACACCAAAGGCCATAACCGTGGCTGGAATCTTTGTTTTCATCACCCTGGGCACATCCTTGTTATCCGTGGCAATCTTGCGATGCATTTTGAGGGTGCTGGAAATGGTCCTGTTGTCATAATTTGGATCGGTAGAGAGCATGAGTTGTACAACGGTGCTTTTCCGATATCGTTTGTTGAACATTGTGTCACTTTCAAACATGATGGTAGGCTCTTATGCCTATTGGGATTTGTACACAACTGACTAACTAGTAACTGGTCTACAACAAAAAAAGAAAACTGGTTTTCATCAAGTGGAAATGGAATCATGTCGTCTTTTTTATTGCAACAGTTTTATCATTCTACCCTATAATAACTTGTGTTTTAATAGTATAAAATGTATTGTGTTTTTGTTATGATTTGTAATTTATAACTTGACTTTCCAGATACTCTAAAATGAATGTCAGATTATTGTATTTATTATTTATGTATTTCTAGCAGTTCAACCCAGTTTTGCTCGGGGCCTATGTACTGTTCATAATTTTATGTGCATATGTATATATATATATCAAAAAGTTGACTCATGTCCAGGTAACCTACATCTAAAATTTTAAGTGTTTAGACCCCAAATTGGCGGAGGAGTTTGGTAAAGTCTGCAAAGGTCAACTCTTTCAACTTTGACCTCTTGGCAGCCATATTTTCGCCTAAAAACTGATTAAAAAGCTTGCTGCATGACTGAATACCGTTTATGTAAAATTTCAAATGTTTAGACCCTAAATTGTCTGAGTAGTTTGCTAGAGACCGCAAAGGTCAAATTTTTTAAACTTTGACCTCTTAGGAGCAAAATTTTCGGCCAAAAACCGATTAAAAAGCTTGCTCTATGTGTGAATACCCTTTATGCAAAATTTAAAATGTTTAGACCAGAAATTGGCTAAGTAATTTGGTAGAGACTGCAGAGGTTAATTTTTTTAACTTTGACCCTAATTTTGACCCCCTTAACATTTATTGTTTTGGGCTCAAATCAAATTAAAATGTTTAATCCATATCCAAGGAACCTATATCTAAAATTTCAAGGATTTCCACCCAAAATTGGCGGTTTGATAGAGTTTGGTAGAGTTCTCAAAGGTCAAATCGTTGAACTTTGACCCCTTAACAGCCAAATTTCTGGCCGAAAACTGAGTAAAAAGATTTTCCCAAATCTCAATACCCCTTTTGTCAAATCTCGTGTCTGTAGACTGAAAATTGACAGAGTACTTTGTTAGGAAAATGTACACACACAGACAGACAATTTCACTTTTATAGATATATAGATTATTTATTAAACTAGCCACATTACAGTTTCAATATACAATGACCCATTAAATCTTGGCATGTTGTTAATTACCAAGTGATAATTTTCATTTTTCTAAAACACACTTCTCTTTTCTCATCGCCTATTTCTGTTCATTCTCTTTTTCTTTTTTTATTGCCCGCCCCTTTTGTTTTAGAAGATAGTCACCACTTATCAAGACCACAAGGTTACAAAGGATTAATGGATGTAAGGTAGTAGTTTAGTCATCGTTTATGGCGTAGATTGGGTAGAATTTGGGAATGGATCAACAGGAACTTGTTTACATTGGATTTTAAGATTACCATATTGTTATCAGCCGGAAAGCAGGCCAATGGAACATGCGATCAGTTCTAGGTAAAAAACTTTGTTCATGGAATCTGCATTTAGATTTAGGCACAGATAGAGGGTGGGGAAATTGTTGATAATGGTTGGAGCTAATATGGTGTTTTTTGTGAAAGTTTGACAAGAGGGGACCATAGATTAGTGCTTAGACGAGCACTTGGCATGAAAATAATGATAGAGCAGAGACAGGCTAGCAACATGTCTTGTGTGGGAAAGAGGTTGAAGGGAAGAGAAAAGGGCATCACCTACTAGGTTTTGAAGACGCTTTTGGACTCTATCAAAGTTAGATAGGGTATGCCGAGCAGCTGCTTCCTAAATGTGGCAACAGTATTTCATTTTAGAATGAATTTGGCTCTTATACAGATAGAGAATTGCATTGGCAGTGAGATTATGATTGGAGCGGTAGAATGATCTACTATTTCTTCCCTTTATATTTTCCTCTTTACTTCTCTTTCTATTCCTCCACCCTTTTTCCTTTTTCTTTCCTACACCGTTTCTTCTTTTTTTATTCTTCCATTTCTTTTCTCTTTCTATTCCTTCCCTCTTTTTTTCATTCTTTCTCTTTTCATTCCTCCTCATTATTTATATTTGTATTCCTCCACTTTTTTCTTTCTGTTTTCAGTCTCTTTCTATTCATCCCTTTTTTTTCTCCTCTTTTCTGTTTATACACTTTTTATCTTCCCTGTTCTCTTCTTTCTCTTTATCTTCCCTTTCATTGGAGAGATGTCTGATCCAGATAAAATAACACCTTGTCTAATAAATTGTTCACCACGGAAAAGAGTTTATATGCTGTAGAAAAGAGGGTGAAAAAACACACACATACAAGCCAATCAATAACTCATGTATAATAAATATTATATTTGAGTATTAAATAATCTAAAACGAAATGGTTATGATGCTGCAAAACAAACCAAACCAAAATTCATATAAAAATCCATTGATAATCCATTGCATTTAAAACCTTTCAGCAACAATATTACACAAAGACATGGAGGAGGTTTTTCCATTTTCATCGGGTTATTGGGTCCTCCTGGGGATGAACTTAAAGCGCATCCGGTAGTGAGGTTCCAATTTGGGAGCTTTGGAGAGTTGGGAGTGAACGCTTAACTACCATTACCTTCCAAATCTTCTCTGGCTGGTAACACCTGTTAGGTTGTCACTGATTTTTGATTAGGGCTATGATAAAACGCATTTTGTTCTTGGAATGAAGTGTGGGGGTAAAGTAATTTAAGTGACCTAAAAAAAATCTATAGTTTTTTTTTTATTATTTAATAAAATGAGTATTTATTTATCTATTTATTCAACCTGGCTCCCAACCCTTATCCTTGAGTAGCCTTTGAGCCTGGATAAGCGGTGCCCCCCCCTCCTCCACATAGTAAAATAAAAATACGAAATATGTACGGTTTTGCCATAAAATAACTTAAGGAATAAAGCTAAACAAACTAACCAGACTTTCTCATTAACATTCTTTTTATCTAAGTGGTAATTCTTCTCTAACAAGCAATATCCCTTTCTACCTGAACGTTGTGTAGATCGTCTATTAAGCGACGAATTTATTTGTTGAATGGTCTGAGTATCTTGAATAACTGTCCATCAAAAAGAATGAAAAAATAAAAATAAAAAAAACGAATGAAATTATCCGCTGTGCACCAAGATGCCAAGATAGCGGTTAAAATCCGCAACATCGTTAAAGATAACAACGTAATTGAAATTTACGCGTTAGACTTGCGCCACCACTACCACCACCATTACCAAAACGATTTGCCAGCGACTCGACTTCTGTTTTGATTTGGTGCCAGTCAGTCTGAATAATTTTCTGTGTTTTTTTTTTTTTTTTTTTTTTTTTTTATCAACAGGTGTTTGCATTTGCCAGCCATTTACTCACTGACAATTTTAGTTCAGCCATGAAAATAACCTTAAATACTTCCGGTTTAGACGCACGCACGCACGCACACACACACACACACACACACACACACACACACACACACACACACACACACACACACTTATTTGTTTTTATTGTTGATTTCAAGTTGAATACACAATAACAACGTTTAATGATATCCTGGCTAATAAAAACAGAAATAAAAATAACAGTTAAAAAGAAAGACAACATTTTTAAGTTTATGTATATAATTGTCAATACAAAAGTTTAATGTCTAATAAAGCCATTGTAAAAAGAAAACAGAAAACATTTAATGATGTTCAATTAAAATAAGAATTTCATTATCTTTTGAATTTTGTGATGTCACAAAGTATGGTTTGTTTCGAACTGCGCTCTAGCTAGTCAGATTTCTTGCATAGAGCTCACAAAGATCATGTCTCAGAATTGACTGATCTGCATGAAGTCCTCCTCATTGATTGCATTGCAGCTATTCACTAGCTTGCTGGATTGTGGCCAAGAAATTTTGAAACGTAGAAAAGCACACTTAAAATAGGAAGAAAGTAGCAGTTAAAGTAGTATGACGTTGGAATTATCAGTGTGAGATGGGTTTTAACTACATTCATGTTATTAATGGCGTGAAAATTGTAGGAGTTGTCTCCCTTTTGGCGGCTCCGGATTTCTGCTTATTTTTCAGTGATGTAAGGGGTTAGGTAACTTGGAATCCCCCCCCTCTGTCTGAGAATACGCGACGTGTTATTTAAGCTGTTAAATAACTCGAAGTTATCACACTTTGACTGTTCATATAAAAACGAGTGTATCACGTGTACTTTCTCTTCATGTGTAATCATGTAAATAAACGGACATGTTTCTCTGCGCCTCTATGTGTAAGGCTAAAACATGTTAAGTGTTAACTGATTTGTTTTCTTTTGTCAACCGTTGATATGACTTCTTGTGTGAATTTCATTTGAAAGAAGAAAGGTATGTTTTCTTTATTTAATTCATAATTAACTATCAAAAGGTTATTAATTAACCAACATATGAAGCACAACTGTCAAAATCTTTCTACTACTACTATTGTTATTACTGCTACTGTTGCTACATTTTTTGTGAGTTGGACTTCTGTTTAGAGCCCACAAAGACCGTGCTTCAGGATTGCTTGGTCTGCATGAAATCCTCCTCATTGGTTTCAGCTGTTCGTTAACTTAAGGATTGCAGGGGTTTACATATTGACACGAAGAACAGCGACACTCAGTGGTAACATGTGACGTTAGAAAGGGTTTGGCTCAGAACATGTAACGGAATGTTGCAGAATTAACATAATGACTATCATTCCATTGATTTGCGGTTTCATGTCTAATACATCTTTGCTTCTTACATGTAGAGGCAGAGTAGCAGGTCTTGGGAATATATATCAGAAAGAACAGTTGGAACTAAGTCATACACAATCCACTCTGACAGTGCAACTCTTTAGAGCTATGTACCTAGAAAACAAAACTATTAAACCTGATATAATGATATGCGACAACAAGAAGAAAGAAGCCACCTTAGTAGAAGTTAATTTCACCAATTATGCTAACTTAAACAGAGCTGAAAGGGAGAAGATAATGAAATATCAAGGTTTTATATATGACATAAAAAGAAACTGAAATCTTAGGAAGATCTTCATCATTCTAGTTATTACAAAAGCAACTGAACTTATGAAAACGAATTTCAAAAACTACCTGGCAGATATACCCGGTGAACTAAGTGCATGAGAAATACAAACAATTGCAGTTAATGAAACAGTTAGAACTTTAAAAAGATCTTTTGGTTGGAATGTATGAGATAGCAGGTGAATGTGTGGCATCCGGGAGGATGCCTCATCAGCTTGACGAAAATGATAAGAAAACTGAAAAAAATGTGAGGACATTGAACCCTGATGGCAACTCCTTCTGTTAGGTGAATAGCTCTGACACTACCACGTTACCATAATAAAGAAGAGTTGGACTTTAGAAGGGGGGTAGTGTCTTAAAAGTGTAAATAAAAAAGGTTTGACGATGCAAATAAGTTTTTTGGTCACATGGTTAAGTTTGTCCGTTTTATGGCATATGAACACTTTTTGGGTTATCTCATGTGTAAACACAATAACTATTGTAACAAGGTTTTCTATGTAATTAATTATTCATCGCAGGGCAGTAAATTGTGAGTTCATACCTTTACCAATAGCATTAGTGTATAAAAGAAACATCCTGGTTACATTAATTTTTCACAAAAGATTGATCTTAGAACATTGACAGACTTTGTAGAATAATTTATCATCAGGTAGAATGATCATGTATCAGAATTGGTTGCAGAATATGTATATTGTAATAATGGCACACACACACACACACACACACATTAGCAGAGTGTCGATGTTGCCCAGGATTGATTGAGGATCAAGGAATGTTCCATTGTTATTAAAATCGATGAAATAGCCCATTTTTTAATCAAATCGAATGATTGCTTGCTCCAGTTAGGGACTCATCACGGTACTGCCTCCCTACAGTAGCTTAGTCCTCAGTGCATTGTAGCTACATTGCACTGTACACAACCTACTGTTGATTTTATAAAATTTCTTTTTTTATATAACGGCTTTAATTAAAGTTTAAAATGAAAACGTTAAGTATCATGGATCAATTGTGATTGAAACAGAAACATTCGTTTCGAATGTGTCATATGAAAAACTCTAATATTGATTGTATACGCTGGGCCTTTCTGTTTGTGTGATAATAAAACTTTCCAAATGCACTTGTGACCTCAGGCTGTACAAGGTGTTAACTTTGGTCAAAATTATCTGCTCTTTTTTCATCAGATTTTTTCAATTATCGATTATCGATACTTATCAAAGCCATTCTGATATAAAACCTATCTAAGAGCACTGCCAGATACATAAAGCAAATATGCATGAAATTTCATAAAAATCAGCCCAGCCATTGCAGAATCCACATGGAACAAATTTATACACACACACAAAGTTATATGTATATAGCTCAGTAGGAACTTGTTAATGGTAAACTTGAAAGCTGCCATGTGATAGTCAACTGGGAAGCAGTTCCATGGTATTGTGTTACACAGACGGGTAGTTCTAAGAAATAAACTTTGCTCATGAAATTTACATTTAGTTTTAGGTACATGTAAAATATATGGGAAGTTGTTGGCAATTGTTATAGCTAGCTGAGTGTCTGCTATGAATGTTCTACAGGGTAAAACCATAGATCGAAGCTCAGTCGAGCACCTGCTATGATAATAACGGTAGAGCAGAGATACACTCACTACGTCTCTTTTATGAGAACGAGCTAGGTATAAAGTTTGTTCCTTTCCGAAATGATGCATCTTATGCAAGTCCTTTAGCTGCTCTACCACAAAACACACCGAGGCTATATCTTTCTTTTCCCTTAGTCAAGCTTTTTTCACTCTGGTCAGCCGGTTCACTTTATTTTTCTGTAATGGGACCAAGGTGACAGTTATCTTAAGTTCGAATTCTCGGATCAAGTCTCCAAGTGCTCCAAGTAGACACTGGTAAGTATCTCCATTGCCCCTTTTGTCTTGATCTGTTTATCTCCTAACACCTCCGATATAATCCAGGGTGCTTCTGTCGCCAAGTCTGTTCTAACATTCACTACCTGCAACCCCCATTTTAAAGCCATCATGGCATCGAGCTCTGCAACATTGATATGAGCACTATCACTCTTTTTCAGCAGCCAAACAGCATCTTTGACAGTTACACCTTTAATTTTTAAGAAGAGAAAGAAGTAGGATGGAGAAGAGGGCTTCACTCATAGTGAGTAAATAATAATAATAATAATAATAATAACAACAAATTGCAATGTAGCATCTGAAGAAAGATACTAGATTTGCCTTAAAAGCGACACCATTTTTTTTTTTTTAATTTTTCAAAGAATATTTATTTGGAATATTCCACTTTCCTTTTAAGGGGTGACAAGATTTATTTGGAATATTCCACTTTCCGTTTTTAGGGGTGCATAGCAGCGAATACAGATAATAATATATAGATAATAATATAATAGTAAGTAGCAGTAGTAGTAGTAGTAGTAGTAGTAGTAATAATAATAATTGATTTTATTAGTTCACATTACATTGTGATTATTTAAATCTCATCTTTATATGTATCAGTTTTCAACTGTTCATAACTCGAGTAGTGGATGCTGACAAATTCACCCGGCTTGTCTATGCATTACCTGTTTGATTCATAGATGTTTGACTCGATTCCATCTCGGTGAAGCTGCTGTACTCATAGACCTCATTAACACATGTTCGATACTTTCATTCACCTGAATGACTCTGCCATCTTCAATAGATTTTAATGCCAACGCATTCATTTTTTCTTTCATTTACATGATTGCAATAATACATTTATGTATGAATCGCTGTACATAGAATTACCAGGTTCACATGGTGTAATCTATATAAGTATGATATCGGGGTAGATGCGGTTAACATGTACATATACGTATACAAGTATTTCAATGTAATATGCTCTGACGAACTCATAGCCCTTGTGCCCTCGCAATGTAAATACCACCTCCCCGGCTAACCGAACAAGCAGCAAAATCCCACCCCTTCACTGTAGATATCCTTAGATGCCAGAAAGCCTTCTGCTCTAATTGTTTCTCCCTTCCCGGTCTTTTATTTCTTTGATTGTACTCACATGCAAAAGTTTAAATTTAGCTGCTCAACTTCCTATATAGTGTCTCTGTAGATCTGGTCCCAAATAGTCGATACAAGATTCAGTTATAAAAGCTCAGAGGGTATTTTTTAAAAAATTGAAGCTTACATTTGGCAATCAAAAACTGGTGTTTTCTTCTGTTTGGTAAAGTTTTCAAATCCATAGAATTAAAACAAAAAAACAAAAACAAGAGCAGATAATTCAATAACTGGACTATTGACAATAGAAGGGAGCCAATCCAGGTAAATTTGTTGAACAGATTTAATACAGAGTGACCCACTTAAAAAATGCCCGATCACTCTCATCTTTCTCCAACCAATTTTTTTTCAGATAAAACAGCACACATTAAAGTAGCCCGATATCTTTAATCTTTCTCTTAATGACCAACTGACACCATGACACCACAAGATAAAATGCAATTCTTTTTCCAACAAGATGGCGCTACATGCCACACGTCTCACAGATCACTGACACGAGTTCATTACATGTTTACGAAAGAGAGAGCAATAAGCAAAGGGTTATGGCCACCACATTCCCTTGTCATCATGTGATTTTTATGATTTTTATTTTTGAGGGATTTTAAAACAAAAAGTTTATGCAATTAATCCTCACAATCTAGACCAACTAAAGGAGAACATTACCAACACTATCAAGAGAATCACCAGAGAAGATCTACAAACGTTGTTAAACGTGCCCAGAAATGCATAGATGTCAATGGGGATCACTACTAGCATCTTTTATAACACTACAGGTAATTTAAACAATAAAAGAATGTTCCTCCTCTCTACTACATTTTCTGAGCTACTTTACTTTTTTTACTGTATATATACATACTCTAATTTTCTATCATTGAATACTGCTTACTGCATATGCCTGATGACCTGGCATTTACAGGCACTTACTTTCCCTCAATTCTTGTGCTAATTGCCAGTAGCATTGAGGTAGAATGCAAGCTTATGAAATCAAGGGTGACCTGATGACTCGGTTTGAATCTAACCAGCAATTATTATCACTTCCTACACCGATGATTGTGTAAGCATGAACCACTAGTGTCTGTAGATAAAAAAAAATATTTAATATTTGTCACTTCTGCACTATTAGGACGAAATTTTGTAGTCGATAAATGGAGTTTTCAGATAAAAAAAAACAATGGTTTCTACCGATTTTTTGTCAATTCAATCTGTACTATATATCCATAGTAAATCAAACCCTCCTAGGTCTGCAAATTTTCATGTAGTTTCGTCCCATAGAATAAAAGATATGAGCATTTCAATATTCAATTTGGCTACAAGTATATATATATATATATATATATATATATATATATATATATATATATATATATATATATATATATATATGTGTGTCATTTGAGAAGGAAAACCGAGAATTAATAAACTAGTAATCAACGTTTCGTCGCTATTTCAGGGAACATCATCAGGATTTCATAGGAAAAATGTAGAAGAAAACGATTACAGACCACATGTGAATGAAAAAGGAAAATATCCTAAAGTCTTTCCCATTCTGGGTCGAAACTATAAATGTGCTGATGCTTGCTCATAAGTAGTGAAGTGTAAAAGAAACATCAATTCTGCGAAATATGTTTCAATATTACATGAAGGACTCCTACCAATATTCTCAAGTGGTAAAATGAACTAAGTTAACTCCCTGTTCATGGAAGACAGAGCTCCTTGTCACTCTGCTAGGGTGACACAACATTAGGTGAGACAAAATGGGATTAATAAATTTCCATGGTCAAGTCAGTCCCCGGATATGAACCCAATTGAAAACTTTTGGGGCATATTAAACCGGAACCTTTGCAAAAAAAAACAAAAAAAAAAAACGGACACCATCTTTTAAGCCTGAACTTTTAGCATTATTGCATCAGATATGACAAGAAATTTCTCAAGATGCTATTCGTCAACTGATCAATGTCAAACCTAGAAGGGTCCTAGCATTAAAAACAGGAAAGGGAATGCCAACCAAGTATTAGTTATTAAATTTATGATCATTTATTATGGATTTTGTTCCATAAATTATATGTTTATTGAAATTAACTGTTTCTATGTGTGTCTATTCTTTTCTGTCATGTCCGTGTATATAAAAGAATAACAGTATAGTTACATTCCATGAGCCAAATATTTATTTTTCATGTAAAACAGATCCTCCAGCATATTAAAATTTTGGTACATTGTTTACAGGTCTATTTTGTTTTGCAGAAACAAACGGTTATTATTATGTCAATACCGTCTCTTTTCATGCATATACTTCTATGAACTTTTTCTTCTTGCAGCATTATATTGTCATGCATATTTTTCAATCTTAGCAAAGAATTTCTAATTTTTCTGAAGAATACATGCACGAAAAGAGACGGTATTGACATAATAATAACCGTTTGTATTAGCACATAAATTAAAAATGAAAATTAAATTAAAATTATTTTCAATGTGGTAGAATTCTTGGAAAAGTCTTTTAAATAACTCGATATTCGTGCAGGCAAAATGCTGGAATGAATTAACTGAAAAGCAATACATTTGTTTTCTGTAGTAAATTTATATTAAATTAATATATTTTTTTTTCTATATTGGAGTTTTTAAAGATGTTTAAATTATAATATAATGTTGGATAAATTAAGAGGAGAGAAAATTCTCAAATGCTCTCATCAGCGTGAAATGAAAACTAATTTTCTCTAAGCTATATCAGCGGCAGGAACTAACTTGATCGTATCTGGTCAAAGTAGGTAAAAAAACCTACATGCTTAAGCACTTTAAATTATTTAAAATGCGAAAATATCTAATGAAAACACTTCCACATATTTGCTTACGAAGTTTAGAATTTATAAAATGCCATTAGTATCTTAGACACGTATATGCAGCCTCCTCTTTCAGCTTCTCTCAACATCAGTCTATGTACCCTTACCTCCATTCGTCTGGTTTATATACTTTTTTAATCATAGCAAGTACCAATTTCCTTTACAGTTTCTAAACCCTGTATCGGAGAGATTTTAACCTTTACTCCTCTTTCTCTTTCTTATACCCACATCTTTCCCCTCCCTACCCTTTAAAAGCTTAACTCCATCAATTTCTGGTCTACACACTGAAAACTTGATATATAGGGGATTTGAATCTGTGGAACAAAGTCGATTTAGTTTTGAGCCAGTAAAAAATAGCTGCTAAGTAGTCAGAATTTAAAAAAAAAGAAACAAAAAAGCATGGAACTTGATAGGCGTAAATCAACTTCAATTACTCTTCTAAATATGTACGAATATATATTTATACTTTTTACAACGTTATTTTTTATTTTTTACATGTGTTAGGACATAGTACATGAAGTAGGCTGGAGAGCTATATGTTTTGGTTTTAGTTCTTATGGTATCTCAGTCATATTATGTTTTACTTTTTTATTTTTGAAATCGCTTTTATAATAAAAATAATCAATAGAGTATAAATATGAAATCTGCATGAATTAAAATATCATATTTAAGCGTAATTTATGGGCCATGCTGAGCGGCCACTGTTATGTATTGGGTACAATATAATAATCAATAAACAATTGGATCTATAATAATAAATAAATACGAAATTTGCAAAAATTAAAATATCATATTTAAGCGTATATTACAACTGGGTTATGCCAAGTGGCAGCTATTATATATTCGGTACAATATGATATGACTTGGCTCTATAATAATAAATACAAAAACTGCATAAATTAAAATATTATCTTTAAGTGCATTTTCGATTAGGCAATGCTGGGCGGCCTGCTAGTATATATATATATATATATATATATATAAAAATGACCTTGTCTGTCTGTCTGGAGAATGGTCTTAACTAAACGGATTTGTCAATTTTTGGTCTGTCGATTTAAAACTTTATATATGGTGTATTCGGACCTGTGAAACAAAATCAATTTGTTTTTCAGCTGAAAAGTCAAAATTGAAAAACTAGAACTTTATAGGCATAGATTGATGTAATGTGTATGCTCTACGCATGTGCAAATATACATTTATACATTTAACTGAGCTAATTCATCAAGTTTTGATATACATGTGTCATTAGCTCAGATGGTAGTGAATACTGCTGGAGAGCAAAATGTCTGGTTTCAATTCTAGCTGATGGCACCCAATTCATATATTTTTTTTTAATTTTTGAAATCATTACTTTATATTGGATACAATATAGTAATTAATAAAGAATTAGTTTTATAATAATAAATAAATCTGTATGAATTACAATATACTTAAGTATATTTTTGACCGAGCAATGCTGTGTGATCTATTAGTATATATATATATATATATATATATATATATATATATATATATATATATATATATACGAGCAAATAGTTAATAAAACATGTTAAAAAACACTTTGAAAAACAGTTAAAAACATATTTAATCTGAAAAGGAAACACTTGATAAGTGGATAGCTTTTAATCCGCGGAGTTTCGAAGAAATACTTTCCTTCTCATCAGAGGGTAGGAATTAGCAAAATGCGAGATCAGATTTTGCATACAAAAGTATTTGATGAAACAACAAGTAAGTCAAAGATCTTACTTGATAACAAAAAATTGAAGCAGAGGGAATATGGTGAAGAAAAAGGTAATTACACGTGAATGGATAGTCTGGTGAAAGATAAATAATCCAATGACGGTAAAATCCAAATATATAACTTCAAGAAAGTTAATTGAATTTCCATTTGCACAAGTAAAATCCAAGGAAATCCCGTAATTGGAAGATGGTCATAAATAATGCAAAGGCCGAAATCCATGGAATAATTCACAAATATGTACAAGGGAAAAGGGGAAAAATTCCAATAATATTAATAAAAGAAAAATAAGATATGCTTTTCAAACTGCTGCCAATACATAAATATAAATAAGAAAGATCAGAAAATAGAAAAACAAATGTCAAAATGACCCAGACAGGAAATGTTAAAAGGCGCAAAAAATATATATAGGGCAAAATAATATAAGTCAACTGAAATGTACAGGTTATTACTTAAGAAAATGTCAGCAAGAGTTGTTAAAAGACACTAAATGGTAAATAGATAACTAAATAAATTAATAAATAAAAAAATAATAATAAATAAACAATGAATAAATAAATAAAAAATAAAATATAAAATAAAAAAAATAAAAATCATTTAAGGGGAGAGGATGGCCGGTATCTGCAAATTCAGGAAAAAGCAAGAAAGTAAGTAAATGCATATAGTAAAATATAAGTAAATATACATACATAAAAATAGTAATATATAAGTAAATATACACACAAAATATATATATATATATATATATATATATATATATATATATATATATATATATATATATTGTGTGTGTGTGTGTATATATATATATATATATATAACGTAAGGCAATAATATACTTTCAATGAATTCACACAATTATTTTTATATCTACAAACGCAAGTGATTCATGCTTATGCAATCATTAGTGTAGACAATGATAATTACTGTAATTACTGTAATTCAGGAGATTTGAACCCAGTCACAAAATTACCCTTGATTCTACAGGCTGGTATTCTACCTTCAGGCTACCAGCAATTAACACTGGAATTGAGAGAAATTAAGTGTCTATAGATGCCAAGTCGCTGGGCATGAACAGTAAATAGTTAGAAACTATTCAGTGACAGGAAGTCGATATGTTGCATTTATGCATAGATTCACTGCTTTTTCTTAATTCCCTAAAGAGGTTCCAACTTTATTTTCTTACAGGGGCTTTTTATAACAGTAATATTTAAAAATAAGTATTAACAATTATTTTTATACCTACAGACACCAGTGTTTTATGTTTGCGCAATAGTCAGTTTACAAAGTACCAATTGCTGCCAGTTGAGATATTTGAATCGAGTCACAAAGTCATTCTTGACTCTGCACAAAATTCAAAATATTATATTGAAATATTTTGAGAAGGAATGTCCTTACATTTATTCCAATAGTGCTCAATGCATTATTAGAGCTTTGTCACAATATAATTTTGTTGACAGATCTTCCGGGTATAAAAACAGGATTGCAGTCATCATATTTTATTATGCATATATGAAATATGATATTAGTTATCTATGAGAATTGTTACAGCTAACGAAAATAAATTCAGCTCTACAAGCATCGGCATTCTAACTTTGCGTATGTGGAAATAAACGTTTGGGATTATTGGATTATGGATTAGTAAAACTGAACATTATTAAACTGAAAATATTTGTTTTATTGTACTTGAGTAAACTCGTGTTATGCTCTAGCGGTCTTTTATTTACTTTTGTGAATCAATCCAATAACTTTGAACCGATTCCTTCCTTCTTTCTTGTGCCATGTCTTATCATGCAATGTCCAATTCTTACAAGAGAAATCTTCTTAATATTAGAACGCAGTAGACATGTACTTTTTGCATTTATCTGCATATGTAGAATGGTCATTCATCAATACGGATGTTTATATATATATATACACACACACACACACACAAACACATATATATACACGTGAAAAATTTATTGTATTTTATGTAGATATATATAATTTTATGTACCTATTTTCAGTATTTATTTCAAGAGTGCTCAATACATAAGTAGAGCTAAGTTTTGAAAACATATATGGTAATTAAACTACACAGAATTTTCTGTGTTTCATTCTTATGAGGATTCGTCCCACATGTGTGTGTATATATTTCTATGTATACATACATATTTCCATCTATACACACACACACACACACACACACACACATATATATATATATATATATATATATATATATATATGTATATATATATATATATATATGTACGTATATAATCATAAATGTGTGCCCATGTGTCATTATGTATGTTGAAATATTATTTTTCCACACATAGATTGTTATGCAAACTAGCTAGAATGTCCAACTCAGTAATGGGGTTCATATTTTCATATTACTAAAAAAAAATTCGGTTTTGCGTTTCTTAACTTTAGTGATTCAATAGGAACTGGTGTGTCAATGTAATATTGTCACAAAAAATCTAAACATGTTTATTTAGTGGGTGATTTTTTTCAATATTGATTTCAATCGCGCTCAGTACATTAATTAGTAGCATTATTCTAATGGAGCCCAATACAGAAGTTGTAATGTTACATAAGAACTATTTTATTATAGCTTAATACATGAGTAATATTATTTTAATATAGTCCAATACATTAGTAGTATTAATTTAATATAGCTCAATACCTAAGTAGAAGTATTTCAATTAGCTGAAAACTAGTATTATTGTAATATAGCTCAACACATAAGTAGTAGTTTTTCAGTAGGGCTCATGAGCAATCACCAATATCAAAGACCATTGAAGAAAATCCGACAAAAAAAAAAAATGAAATATTGAGTCTAGTTGATTTAAGAGATATCAAATTAAAAGACAAAGATTTCTTTGCACTAGCTAGAAAAGAACAAAAATTCATTAAAAGTTTCTAGGAATGTATATACAACTAACCATCTTACCAAAGATATAGTTTGGCAGAATCAAACAACTTGATGTTGTGAACAGCCAGTGTGCCAATGTTCATCCGTACAGAAGTAATCAAACATCTCAACAAAAATAACCTTCTTAGTGACACTCAATATGGTTTCCGTTCTGCTAGATCTACAGCAGATGTCCTTACAGTTATATCGCATAGGATTAGCAAATCTCTCGACGGTGGCAATCTTTCTAGGGCAATTGCTCTTGACATATCTAAAGCCTTTGATAGGGTATGGCATAAAGGTTTACTTCATAAGATCGCTAGCTATGGTATAGCTGGAAAAGTCTTCTCAATTATTAAATCATTTCTTTCTGATAGGTTCATAAGAGTAGTAGTTGAGGGGCAAAAATCAGAAGCTCTCAGTATTAATGCCGGTGTCCCTCAGGGATCCATCCTGGGCCCAACTCTTTTCCTGATCTACATTAATGATCTTCCAAATCATATCCTTACATCATTTGTAGACATTTATGCTGACGACACTACCATTTATGGTACCACATCTAAGACAGTAAACGAGCAAGTACTCTCCAATTCTCTCTCCTCTGATCTTGAGCATGTAGTACAATGGGGAAAGGAGTGGCTGGTTACTTTTAATGCATCTAAAACCAAGCTTCTCTCTTTACATCATCAACATTTTAATCCACATTTGTCATCAATTGAAATGAATGGCTCTCGTCTTCAGGAGGCCTCAAGTTTTGACAAGCTTCTAGGCTTGACCATTACTCCTGATCTTAAATGGAACACGTATATCAAATCTGTTGCCAAGGCCGCTGGAAAAATGGTCGGATCTTTCTATCGATCCAGTAGATATCTCACTGCTGATGCTATTCTCTATCTATATAAGAGCCAGGTACGTCCAAGGATGGAATACTGTTGCCACATCTGGGCAGGAGCTGCTAGAAAGGACTTGGCCTGCCTTGATAGAGTTCAAAATAGACTTCGTAGCCTCGTAGGAGATGTCCTTTTCTCCTCCTTACAACCTCTATCTCACAGAAGAGATGTTGCGAGTTTGTCTCTGATGTATCGTTATTTTCATGGAAAGTGTTCAACTGAGCTTCAATCTATGGTCCCCCCTCGCCAAACTTTCACAAGAAACACTCGTCTAGCTGTAAACACTATCAATAATTTCCCCCACTCTTTATCTGTGCCTAAACCTAAACATAGATTCCATGAACAAAGCTTCTTTCTTAGAACTGCACGCCTGTGGAATTGTCTTCCGTTTTCCTGCTTTCCGGCTGACTACAATATGGTTGTGTTCAAGTCTAAGGTAAATAAGTTCTTGATGAGCCGTTCCATATAAGTTATTAAATTTACCAAATTTTCATTACTAATGATTACTATATTGACCAACTTCTACTGTACACTCTTTAACCCTTATCCTTGAGTGGCCTCTGGGCCTTGATAATGTGGTGATGCCTTTGTAAAAAAAAAAAAAAAAAAAAAAAAAAAAAAAAGTCAGCTTCCAGGTTGGGAGGTGGAGAAAGCTGGTTTCTCTGGGGAGGCATGCTGGATAGGTACAACAATATCGTCTGCATTCCTAGATAGAGGGACTTCAAGTGGTCACCTTCCCCTCCCCTTAAAAAAATGAGGTAAAGCCTCAGAAGATATATCTTGTAGAACCGAGTTGAACTGTGCCTTATCCTGACAAAAAGAAGGTCTCGTGTTATTAAGTCAGTTTCTGGTTTGTTGGATTGGTTGCTGAGAACAGATTCTTGGATAATACGAAATTCCCACTGTAGAAATAGATGAGTGCAGTTTCCTGCTATAATGAATAATACTCATGCTAAGACAGAAAACCATTGCATCATATGCAAAATCTTAAAATGTAGTTGTTGATAGACACAGTTGATGAAGATACGATATGAAAATACTTCTTATTTTGTAAAGAAAACAAAGGTTCTTGTCCAGAATTCTCCCTATATCGAAAATAAAGAAAAATCTGCGTGATGTATGTACCCGTGACGAAACGAAAATATGTTCCAAAAATTACATAAATTGATCAAGTAGTTTATTTTCATAAAGAAAATCATTTTTAAGCGATTAATGGGAATTCATAGTCATTGCAACACAAATGCTGCAAGTTTGAATTATTGTTTTATTTTTTTTTCTGTTTTAGATTGTTTTCAAAAATAGCAGACAGGACAGTCACTCGTTGGTTACTCACAGTTTGACTTTCTTAAAACTACTTGATAAATTGACATGATTTTTTTTTTTGGGGGGGGGAATATGATATTTTTTTCTTTCATCACAGAAACGTGTATCCTAGAGATCTTTCTTTACTTTCGTTTTTTTTTTTTTTTTTAAATATGAGAAATTCTGGACAAGCACCAAAACAGATTGTCAATTTTTTTTGTTTGTATTTCAAATATATTCTATCTTGCTTATATGAATGTTTATTGCATATAGATGCAAATGTGCAGCAGTTGTCTTATGCACATGGTTATGCAATTTTACATATGCACAAGCTGAACAAAGTCTTACGTATATATCCAATCCATCCATCCATCCATAGCCATGAGCCCCTGGAGGGGCATAGGCCATCCACAACTTTGTAGCTGCTTTTGTAGTGAGGAGTACTTTTTTTCGGGGTGAGGATGTTGGCCCCACGTCCAAACTTCCCAGAAGGTACATACAGCGCCTAGGTTTCCCAAATGGTCACCCATCTGGTACTGGCCAGGCTTAATGTTGCTTAACTTATGAGAACCAGTGTGTCAACGTTATTGTGCTATGCATATATGTATATATATGCACACACTTCAGACGCAATTTGAAGAACAGAACAAGGATACTCTCAAAGGCGAACCAAGTGAGCTTAGAATATAGATGAATTCTATGTTTGCTCTCCTTTTCTTCTGCGACTCTCTTTCTCTGTTGCTCCTTGCTCTTCTCCTCTTTTCTTTCCACTTAAGTCCCCTGTCCATTCTCCTTCTTCTCGGGAGGCAGGAGGTGGGGGAAGCTGGATACGGTGGGGTGTTGACAGGGTAGGGTTAATCCCATTCAGATGTCATCTTGATCAAGTAAGCTGCCGCAAAATACAGATTTGTACACGCTTGCATTCTCTCATTTCTCAATTCCAACGGGGCTCTTTCTGACTTTCCTCCATTCCTCCCTTTTGTATTCTATTCCCTCTCATCCTCATCACAAACCAATAAACACACTCCATACTTCAACCTCTTAACTTTGTTTGCTTTCTCTTCATCTTTTTTGCATTTCGCTCTCTCTCTTTTTTTAAGAATAAAAATTATTTCTCCTCACACACACTATTTAATCAGCCCCTATTTATTTGACTCCCCATGAGGCCAGAGTTAGACACAAGGCCGATTTTTAATGTGAGAGAACATTTGATCCTCAAAAATGGTCACTGTGGATCAGAGCAAAAATAATAATTACCTCAATCTAAGTGCCTCTATTACTGACCGAGAACAAAAAAGATGAAGAACAGATACTAAACTTTACTCCTAGCTAAAAGGCCAGTATTTACCACTGCGAGATGATGTAATGCAAGGTTGGAAGGTGGGAAAATGGGTGGGCGCCCCAAGAGGAGAAGCACTCTGGCCCTACAAAAATATATCTGAGTAACCCCATCGGCATTTCCCAGTGAGAGTGCTTCAAACAACAACCAATAAACTTGCTCCTTCTGAAAGCTGGGAGGCAAGGCCTAGGAGGGTGGACCTTCTGGGGCTACACAGAACATTTTGCATCAATCTGACGACAAAAGGGCCATCAAAATGGCTATGTTTCTGTTGGTTGGAACCTTTACTTACATGTACTACGAAAGTATGCTGACTACCCATAGCCAAAAGGTCAGACAGACTCTATTTACTTGCCTTCTGACGAGGCTAGAGTTAAGCACAAAGTTGGCACCTCCAGGCGCAAAGTCGGTTTTTAATGCTGGGAAAATTCATCTTCCCAAAAAGAGACATTTTGGATTGGGTCAAAATTAAAATTGCTTCAGTTTAAAAGGATTTCTTTTTTGCTGACTGACGAGAGAAAAGATTAAGTATTGTATCGCAACAAATACTACACTTTGCTCCTAGCCAAAATGCAAGACAATCGTTTTTCTTTTTATTTATTTATTTATTTATTCATATACTTATTAGTAATAGTGTTTAGTTTCCCCCACTCTTTATCTGTGCCTAAATCAAAACGTGGATTCCATGAACAAAGCTTCTTTCTTAGAGCTGCACGCCTGTGGAACTCTGTTCCGTCTGCCTGCTTCTCACCTGACTACAACTTGGATGTCTTCAAGTCCAACGTTAACAAATTCCTAATGAACCGCCCCCTTAAGTAAACACTTCATCAAATCTCCACACTAACGTAATGTACTTGCAATAACCCTTATCCCTGAGTGGCTTCCGGGCCTTGATAAGTGGTGACCACTGTGTAAAAAAAAAAAAATGTTGTTAGTGTACGTACTATTATTGTAAGAAGTACATAGTAAGTTCCTTTTTTTTATCACTTGTATTATTTGGATTTTTTGGACTACTGTTCTCATCTTGAGTGTCATTTTCACAATGTAACATCCGATCATCTTCAGATGTATTTTATTGTACTTAAAAATCATTCTGTCAAAAATGGGAATCCGCCCGGAATTTTGAATGGAACCCTTTATTTAATATATGGGAGTAGCATGCTCTTGTTCCGTCAGACATGGCCTGGAAGAAGTCTGAAATAATTTGGAATTGTTTTCTTAGTATCACCTGCACCGAGAATCGAACCTTCAATCTCCTGCAGAGTTTCACTTAGAACTGAATTATACAAATTATCAATCCACATCTAAAAAATTCAGAAATATAATGAGTCATAATAATGAGACAAAAAGCCACTCGAGGGTAAAGGTTAATGAGGTGGATACTGTCAGTTGAATGATGAAGATGATGGGACTGAAAATGATGAATGAAATGAACAAAGTGTATTTATTTATTTGCGGCTGTTATCCTGTTATCTTCCTAGTTGTTGTTATTTCACCACGTTTCAGCCAATTCATCCTCTAGCCTTCTTCAGTTGATTAACCGCAACGGGATAGGAATGCTGAGTCTCGTATGTGTATCCCAATTAATCACTCCCTTCCATAGTTGTTGTATCACTACGGTTTGGCCCAACTAAACCTTTGACCTGCTTTAAGTAGGATTGAAACTGCTATCTTCAGACAATGCTCACCTGGAACCGTAGAGATTCGACGCCTCTATCCACTGCACCACGGGTCCCAAAGGATTCTAATGAAAATAATATATGGAATGAATTAAATTTGATTCTTTATAAGAACAGTTTATGAAAAGTATTTGTCGACATTAGATTTGAAGTTGCTTCTATATTATGTCAATTGTTAACCATCATGACATTGGTCGATTTTCAATTTAAACACTCGGTTCTGACATTTCAATAGCGGTAACAATGCTTCCATTCAGTTTCGAAAGACAATGGATACCCTCTGTAAAGGTAGCTGTGTGTCATGTCATGAGGCAAGGGTTGCGTAATATCCAAGCACACTTCTCCTGAATCAGCACTGCTTGAGTCCAGTTGCAAGGAGAAGAGCTAAATGACTGGAAACAATGCTGAGATAAGCGGGGAGCACATACAGCACCTGGAATTCCCAAATGGTCGCCCATTTAAGTACTGACCAGGTTCAATGTTGCTTAACTTCGACAATCTAATGAGAACTGGTATGTCAACGTGATTATGCCGCATTCAATCAAAAGCATGGGAGATAATTCTCTTTACGTTAGATTTCAACAGTGAAAAAAGTCTGAACTTAACAAACACAAGGAAGCCCCCTCCCCCAAAATGCCGCCTATGGAATCGTTAATAAAATTTAAAATCCTTTCTGCAGTCCAACCATATTTAGTATATATAGATTTCAGTCTGTGATTGACTTGTTCACCAAGTTTCAGTCGTGAATTTTCAACAGTCTTTGTTTTATCATCATTCAATGATGTGGGGACACCTTGTTGATCATCTCATTAGTAGTAGATTCGATGCTGAATGGGCTTCACACTCACTGGACGATGAGTCTTTGGATTTTATCTGCAGTGTCATCTAAAAGATAATGTCTATTATGACAATCCCGAGATTAATCTTGAACTGAAATAGGTCATAACAGCTCACAATAGAGTAATGCCAACAGAGGAGCATATCAGAATTATTGTCAATTTTTCATGTTGTACCCAGGCATGCTTATCATTGAATGGTGATAAAACAAAAGCTGTTGAATATTCAGGATTGAAACTTGGTGGACAAGTAAAGCATTGACTGAATAGATTGCAGAAAGGATTGTGAATTTTATTAACAACTAGCAGGCCACCCGGTGTTGCCTGGTTGTAAGATACACTTAAATATGTTATTTTAATGCATGCAAATTACATATTTATTATTATAGAAACGATTCTCTAGTGAATATTATATTGAGCCTAATATATAGTAGTTAGATCAAAACTATATATAAATATATATATATTACTTTATAAAGCTCCCCTCTTTGGTAGAGCACTCTCGTAAATTATCTTACTCGCTACTTAATTTAGCTGAAATAATGCGAAGCTCGCGATTTGTTTACAAACAAACGTTTGAGCCCTCTACGAGTAGCGGACGGATGTTTATTTAAAATAATCGTTCGGACAGGTTAATTTCGGCCACCGATTCCGTAGTCAAGGGGTAGGACTGCCGACTGTCATCACGACGGTTCTAGGTTCGATCCTCGGCTTAGGAGAGGTGTTAGTCTAGCGGCACTGATGAGTTGTGAAACAACGAAACAGGTCTGTATGTCGATGACTAAAATATATTTTATAAAGCTCCCCTCTTTGGTAGAGCACTCTCGTAAATTATCTTACTCGCTACTTAATTTAGCTGAAATAATGCGAAGCTCGCGATTTGTTTACAAACAAACGTTTGAGCCCTCTACGAGTAGCGGACGGATGTTTATTTAAAATAATCGTTCGGACAGGTTAATTTCGGCCACCGATTCCGTAGTCAAGGGGTAGGACTGCCGACTGTCATCACGACGGTTCTAGGTTCGATCCTCGGCTTAGGAGAGGTG
>NC_136490.1:31662075-31674575 GCF_053919585.1 Euprymna scolopes | reverse complement strand
TGTAAGATCTAATTAATTCGATCAAGTACATTAATATGTTGACTGAGCATTTTCTACCCTACTTGGGTCGAAATTTGGATGATAATCCCATCTTAATGCAGGATAATGCTCCTATTCACACAACTGGCAATGTCAAGAGGTTCCTGGAAGAGCATGATATTCTGTGTTTGGATTGACTTACACAATCTCCAGACCTCAATCCTATCGAAAACGTATGGCATTACATCAAGCAACAGCTACGCAATGATAAAATTTCAAATTTGGAAGAACTCTGGACAAAAATTAAAGAAAAGTGGGATGCCCTTTCCCTGCAGTATTGCTGCAGTCTAATTCAAGGAATTCCCAAAAAATTGCAGGCTTTCAAATTGCAGAAGGGCTATGCTACTAAATATTAACTAGTTCATTGTGTCCCTGTTGTATTTGTGTTGCATTAATGTCCTAAAATTACATTTAAATAACAATTTTCCATTGTGCGGACTTTCTTTTTACCTTCTCAATTGTAAGTCATTTTTTTTAAATTGACGTGAACACTAAAATATTTTAACTAAAAGTCAAATCTAAACAGGCAAAATTATAGAAGAATAAAAGGCGAATCAAATGAGGTATAGGTTGTTTAAACAGTTACATTAAATTTAGCTTAAATTTGAAGTTTTTTGAAAAAATTACAGGTGCGGACTTTCTTTTTGCCGCCTCTGTATATATTGTCTATGTATGTATGGATATGTATATTCACCTGTCAACCCTTTTTTTAAAAGATGAAATCGCCTGATCATCATTAAAGACAAGATTCAAGCAGGGGCGCACTGTCCACAGAGTTTTATAATTATATAGATTCTATAGGTGACATTTTTTTTTCACTCTGTAATAACCTCTACCCCCTTTTGTTGTTAATACAGAAAATATATTTATCTTGGGGATTTTCAAAAACCTGTTTCAAATGACTGGATTATTTTAAAGTTCAAGAACCCAGCAAAGCTGAACCTTTTAGCTGCTTCTTATGCAGTAGCTTTTTAAAGTCATATATAGTGAGTTAGATTTTTGCTGGATGCTGCGTTAATGAGACGATTTTTCTGAGAAACAAACTTCAGGACAAGATCACAAGATCACAGTGTAGTATCTGTTCTGATGATGCACTTCGCCTTTTATGTCCTCAGCCAGTGGGGACGAAATCCTTCTAGACTAAGACAATTTTTATTTTTGTTCCTACCCAGAGTGCCTCTTTTTAGGGAGCTGGATTTACCCACATTAAAAACCGACCTTGTGCCTAACTTGGCCCTCGAGGGAGGCAAGTAAATAGGAACAATAGTGTGAGTTCTTTGTTTCCCCCCCTACACACACACACACACACACACACACACACACACACACACACACACTTTTTGCTTTTTATCATCTTGTTTACACATTTCTTTAAAAAATCTTGTTTCAACATTTCATTTGAACATTCCTGATGAGAGATTCTTTCAGTTTGTCTGTCACACTTCTGTTTGAAATATCCATTTTGTCATGCTTAAATTTGAAATAGAGTTTTAAATACGTTCCCAATTTCTAAAAAAAAACAAAAAAAACAGTGTATAGCCTTTTACACATTGAAATAGAATTTTCGTCAAATTTTCCTACTTAAATTCAAGATACTCATTTTGTTGGTCTGTCACACTAAAATTTGAAATAGCATTTTAGATGCATCTACAATCTCTATAAAAGTGTATACCAGTCCGTTGGTCTGTCACTCTGAGGTTTTTGCTGGAATTTAAGAAGTTGTGTCCGTTCGTCTGTCACATGTTTGAAATAACATTTTCGTTGTTAAATATTCAGTGACTGGACGCATCTTAAGAATATGCGTTCTCGCTTTTTGTAATCTCAGTTTTTCAATTTTTCTTTTTCTCAAGTTTATTTCATCCGATTTTTTAAAATTTTCTTTTACCACTTTTGTTTTTGTTTTTATGTTTTGTTTTTTCTCATCCCCGTCATCTTCATTTCTTTATTCCCTTATTATTATTTTTTGTTGTTGTTGTTATTATTGTTATTATTGTTGTTGTTTTTCTTTTCTTTTCTTACTCTCATTCTAAGAATACACTTTTCTTCGTCTCCCATCATCTCAACCCCCTCCCGTACTCTCATTCGCCCTCTTTTTCTTTCTTCATTCCCCTCAAACTCTTCTCTTGTGCTCCTTTTCAGTTCTCTTCCTCTTCCCGCCCCTCCTTCCCCCCCCATCCACTTTCATCCATCTACCCATCTTCCACCCTCGATGCACAATGGCTGTGGCCAGAGCCTGAGTAGGAGAAACACTTCCATAAGATATTGCTATGCTCACTGACTAATACATTCTCATCGTATGGAGACCACTAACTCTTCTATTCTTCAATGTGTGTACGTTGCCGGTGCCGTTCCTATTTCCAGCCTCTTTTGCTCATCTCCAACTCCAGCCCCTAAACCTTCCCCTCATCACTTTCCCACACCCCAAACTTCTCGTTCCATTACCCCATCCTCTTATGCCTCCCTCTCTTCCCGGTTTTCTCCCCGCCCCCCTTCGCCTCTCCTCCCTCCTTCAACCCATCCGCCAACAACTTCTCTTGATGTGCACTTAATACAAAATCAATACGCTAGGTTGAAGACTAACAGGAAAGTCTGCAGGAACGGCAGCAGCCAGGGTTGTGGCAATAGCTGCTTCCACCAGCTCCACCATTTCCACCGCCTCCATCATCTTTGTAGCAGCTTCCAACATAATCACTTTTTTAGACCCCCCCCCCCCGCCGCCGACTTTTTCCAATACCAACGCCATCTCCATCCCTTTTCTCTATTGTCCTCTGCGCAATTCCTCTTTTTCTTACACCCCCCATCATTGTCATCACCGTAGCCCTTCTCCACACCCCTTCCCCTCTGTTGTTCCAACTGTCTTACCCCTCTCCTTCTTCTTCTCCCTCCTTATCCAGCTCATCTTCATTGTCCTTCGCCACCCACCGACCCACTCGCCTCCGTCCATCACTCCCTGTGATCACCTCACCTTACTTGTACCACTCAGTCTGTACTCTTCCTTCTCGCATCCATTCCGACGACGACCATGATGACGACGATCACCGTCCCTACCGCCATGTCCACAAGGAAGAAGATGAAGATGAAGACAGAGATGACAGCAGCAGCCGCAGCGGCAATCTTGAGTTATGTCTCGATGAGACTGTCAAACTGAACTCACCTTATATACTGCATCTGAGAGCGGGGCGTGTGTGTGTGTGGGGGGGGGGGTCTAAAGCAAAAGAAGACAAGATTGAAATAAAGGGAAGACGTGGATGAGAACTAGGGAGGTGAGGTAGGTGGAGACGACTAGGCAATGATGAAGATGGAGAGCAAGGAGCTGGGGGAAGAGTTGATTCGAAGCTGTTTCTTGAAGAGCACTGTGTTGAGAAGCACAGCATCAACAATACCCTTTACAGCTTTGCCTCACTAACTGACCACTGTCTGACACCCTCCCGCTCTCTCCCTCCGGCCAACTAACACCAACGCAACCACTCCCTCCACTTTCCCAGTTACCGTTTTTTTCTTTCTTTTTTCTTCAACTCTTTATCTCCCATTCCCTGTCAAGCACTAGCTTTCTACCTTGACAAGATTGTCCAGCTGCTAGAAAATACTATTTAGCTTCCTGATTATTTTTATTTTATTTTTTTAATTCCAATTTTACATTTTAAATGAAATATTGTTTTTAATTGTTTTGTCTCTTTCTCTTTCTGTGTAAGTTTTTCTTCCATTTCTTATTCTCCTCTTTATCCTTCTCCCTTTTCTTGTTTTTCTTCACTTTCTCCCTCTTCTTCTTTCTTCTCTTTCTCATTCTTCTTCTTATTTTTCTTCCTCTTCTTTAGATGTTTCTTCCTCTTCGTTTTCTCCATCTTTCTCCTTCTTTCCTTTTCTCCTACTTCTTGTTTTTTTTTCTCTTCTTTTTCTTCTTTTTTGCCGCCTTCCTTTACCTTCTTTACTTATTATTGTAAATATTTTTATTTTCTTTCATTTTCTTATTTTCTTATCTCTTCTCTTTATATTTCATTCTTCTTCCTCTTCTCCTTCTTTTTCCTTTTCCTCTTCCCTTTCTTCTTTGTTGTTGTTATTGTTCTTCTTCCTTTTCTTTTTCATATTCTTTTTCTTCTTCTTTATTATTTTCTTTGTTCTTGTTCTTCTTGTTCTTCTTTGTTCTTCTTTTTGTTATTTGCTTCTTCTTTCTTTCCCTCTTCTTCTTTCTTTTTACTTTTTCTACTTACTATTATTCTTGTAAATATCTTTTTCTTTTCTTTCTTTTTATTTCATCAAATATTTTGCATCCTATTTATTTTATGATTATTTTTAAAAGAAATAATTTATTAGTTGAGAATGATGAGCTCTTTTGTAGAACTGCATATGGCATGGAGTCAGTTTTTAAGTCTTTTTCCCCAAAACTTTTTAAACATTTTTTCCATTTTTTAAATTTTTTTTTTTTTATCTCTTATGAATTAAAATAAAAATAAGAGGAAGGTACAAGTTTTTTGTTTAGCTTCTTTTTTTTGTCGTCAGGCTTTCTCGGCTTAATTGCAAAATTACATTCTTAGAAAAAAAAAATAAATAAAATAAAACCAACCGAAAGGAAAGGAAAACAATGTAGCTCCCTTCAACCCTGCCCAACATACAATCATTCGAATTTACAGGAGAGAGAAAAATGTTCGTTGGAAAAATTAAACAAATAAAAATTAAGGACAAAAACATAAATAAATAAAAAGGGCACAAAACAAAGAAGCAGTAAACAATGATGGCTACTATGACGGGAACAAATGATCAGAGAAAAATAAATAAAGAAAAAATAACACAAAAGAAAATAAATAAAAGCAAAATAATAGCCGAAATAATAAATATAAAATATTATATTAATAAAATAATAATATTATTATTATTATTCATTAGACAATGAAGACATATTATAAAGTAATAATAATAATGATAATAATAATAATAATGATCAATGGTATGAGGCTGTTGCGATGACGCAGATTTATCTGCAAGTGCTATCGAAGGATATGGAGAGAGCTGGATGTCTGGGGAGACTTGTTGTCACTCAGCTTTCAGAGAACACCACAGATCTCCAAACCGATCGTTTGTTGACTTGTGTGAAAGCTCCATGTGAGCCAATAATAATAATAATAATAATAATAATAATAATAATGATCATAGGTGCATTAGAAACAATCCTAAAAAACTTCGAAAAAAGAATTGGAGAAATTGGAATCAGAGGGGAGAGTGAGTAGATACAACGGATAGCAATAATGAAGCTGAAATCTTAAGGAAAATCCTAGAATGCGGAAACCAACCCACATAAACTGTGAACGCTTATTAGTAACTTGGATTCTACAATAGGAATAAAACAAGAACAAAAAGAAAACAACCACAGGGAATCTAGAAAACCGAAATTCAAAATATTATGACCCCTCCCCCTCCAAAAAATGGTGGTGTCTACATTGAATGGCGCCAAATGAAAGAAAACTGGGGCCTTGGGGAGACTTTTTGCCACTCAAACCCAAAATAAATACTAATGATTGATGCCAAATTAATCAATAGCAAACGGTTGTTGAGATAATGTGAAGTCACCTATGCTGGTTATCTATAGAGGTAGAGTGCACTGGACATCTGAAGCAACTTGTTATCACTCAGATTCCAGGAAACACCACAAGTTGTTGTCAGTGAGTGATCGCTGGTCACGGCTTGTGCAAAAACTCCTAGTGAATGAATGAATGAATAATAATAATAAGAAGAAGAAGAAGGAGAAGAAGAAGAAAGTAATAAACTGTCTGTACGTACGTCATCACCCTCCACCAAGTGTTTTAAAATATGGGATCTCTCGCGCTAAACGTGCAACGAAAAAAAGAGGAAAGAATTTCTTAAAATTTCATCTAATGACATGAGTGTATCGAGCATAAAACAAAAGCTTACATATAATTTATTGGTCTTCGGGCAAGAATCAATACGTAGTATCTGTTCTGTCCTAAGATGGTGCAATAATATTATATTAATTCACGCCAGGTGTCTACAGAGTGAAAATATGTCACAAATTTCTTAGGAGATAGATCGTTCATGAAGAGATATGAAACTACTTTACAGAAGAATATAACTGTGGAATTTCTACGGGTCTCACTTATAATAATAATGCCAAATAGCCGAGTTGGGTCAAGAAAGATGGAAAGATTGAGGAAAGAGCGCTGACCAGACCTCCATTGGGCAAGTGCAAAGAGAACTGGGACCTTGGGGAGGCTTATTGCCACTCAAATTCCGGTGGAGAACAATGACCGCTGCTAGCGAGAAATCAATGGTAAGCGGCTGTTGTGATAACGCAAATTTATTTGCAAATGTTATCAAAAGAGATGGACAGTACTAGAAATCTGGGGAGACTTGTTGCCACGCATCTTCCAGAGAACACCGCAGGTTGCTTCCAAAGCCTGTGTGAAAGCTCCTTGTGAGCCAATAATAATAATAACAATAATAATAATTGAAGACCAATGGTCGCTGCCAACAAGAAATCAATGGTAAGCAACTGTTGCGATAACACAAAAGAGGTAACGAGTACTGTTCTCAAAGAGCAATCTTTGATGATGGCTTGTGTGACTGCTCCTAGTGAGTAAATAATAATATGAATAATAATGATAATGATAATAATCATGGTAATAATAATAATAATGATAATGATAATAATCATGGTAATAATAAGACCAATGAACTGACCAGACCTCAGCTGAATAAGTAGAAAGAGAACTGGGACTTTGGAGAGGCTTAGTGCTACTCAAATCCCAGCAAAGACTAATAGCTGCACCCAACGAGAAAACAATGGCAAGCAGCTGTTGCGATAATGTAGATTTATTTGCAAATGTTATCGAAAGAGGTGGAGAGTTCTGGAAACCTGGGGAGACATAATGTCACTCAGCTTCCAGTGAACACCACAGGCTGTTTTCAGGGAAAGATCTCTGACGACCTGTGTGAAAGCTCCTTGTGAGCCAATAATGATGATAATACTACTACTACTAATAATAATAATGATAATGATGATGATAATAATGATAATGATGATAATAATAATACTAATACTAATAATAATAATAATAATAATAATACTAATAATAATGATGATAATAATGATAATACTACTAATAATAATAATGATGATGATAATAATGATAATACTACTACTAATAATAATGATAATACTACTACTAATAATAATAATGATAATAATGATGATAATAATACTACTAATAATAATAATACTACTAATAATAATGAGAAATTAAGTGAGATCATACAATGCAGGGCAAAAATGAAAACATTTGAAATCTTCAGGAAAATACTTGAATGTGGAAACCAACTCATCGAACGCTTACCAACCATACATACTTTGATGTAGAAATAAAACAGACATATAGAAAGGACATCGTGTGAGTCCAATGGAACTGAAACTGCTAGAAATCTCATAAACTGCCCCCCCCCAAAGGTACACGCACACACACACACACATGATGACATAAGTCTTGGCTGATATTACAAAAACTATTTATGAAGAGTCAAATGGCTAGAAGAAGTGACATGGCAGAAAAACCTCTGTTGGAAGGGTATAGAGAGTATTGGAACCTTGATGAGATTTATTGCAACTCAAATTACTAAGAAGACCCACAGTCGTTGCCAGTCAAAAAATAATGGTAAACATCTGTTGCAAGCAAGAAATTAATGGTAAATAGTTGTTGCAATAATGCAAAATGATTTGTAATAGTTATTGAAAAATGCGGGGAGTGCTGGAACTCTAGGAAGACTGTCACTCAGAATTCAGAGGACATCGCTAGTTATGGTCAGCGAGAAATCACTGACAATGACTTATGTGAAAACCCCTTGAGAGTAAATACTACTACTACTACTACTACTACTACTACTACCTACTACTACTACTACTACTACTACTACTAATAATAATAATAATTTTCAAATGGTATCAAAAGAGGTGGAGAGTACTGAAAATATGGGGAGACTTGTTGTCACTCAGACTCCAGGGAACACCACGAGTTGTTCTCAAAGAGAATTCTGTGATGATAATCTGTGTAAAAACTCCTAGTGAGTGACTGATAATATCATTCATGTGACAATGCTAACATTGATAACAAACTATTTTAAATTGGTGATGATGATGATTTAATGTACCCTCTTTCCCTCTCAATTATTTTGTATTTATTAAAATACATCTTTTCAACCATTCTGACAGAAATATTTCTATTAATTTCCAAAATTTATTTTATTTTAGTTGTTCTTTCGTTCTCACCTCTTCTAATTTATTTTTTTGAATTCCCAATTTCTTTTATTTTATTTTATTTGTTTTTATCTATTTATTTATTTTAATTTTCTCAATGATTTTGATTCGTTAAATAACAAAAAAAAAGAAAACGAGAGACCCCTCTCCCCACCAAAAAAGGAAAAAACAAAAAAAAAACAAAAAAAAACGTGACCAATATTTTTATGTTGGACACCAAGCATCCTCCTCGCTGAACAATGTACGCATGCGTGCACAATTAAAAACGCAGATATATTCACATGCATAAAGTGTGTCATGGGCACATAAAGGAAGCACTATACATGTGTACACACACACGCGCTTGCGCGTCTGTGTGTGTTTGTGTGTGTGTGTGTGTGTGTGTGTGTGCTGAAGATAAAACGTCTGTGTACACCCACAAGACATTTGAAAAAAAAAAAAGAAAGAAAAAAGAAAGTCAATTGATTATTTTGTGAATGAATACTTGAGAATTAATGGTTTATAATATTGTAGGAAGAGGCATGGCTGCCATTTGCAGTGAAGCCTATCTGCAGTGACTGCTCCATCTATTCATACTTACATGATAATTTATACATATATACTTTACTTTGCATAAAACCAGTAGAGAGGCTCCCTCCTCCACCTCTCACTGTTTATTATAGATATATGCTTACATGCCTATTGATCTTCTGTTTTTATAGGCCTACATGTTCGAATAAAATATGCATATGGCCACACACATACACACATATATGTGTACACACACACACACACATATATATACAGAGAGAGAGAGAGAGAGAGAGAGAGAGAGAGAGAGAGAGAGAGAGAGAGCACGAGACTGGGAATAAACCGAGAAAACCACAGTAAAAAATGATCTGCTACAAGTCTCATTTATCACTTTGTGATTTTCTTTGTTTATTTCAAGTCCTGTGGACTAAATTAATCGTTTAATGATGTTATATATGCAAACACGAGTATCAATAAAAAATAAAGTAATGTGATACATAATATATTCTCTGAAAAAAATTCCAATATTAACTATATAAAATATACATATACATACGTATGTGTGTCCGTTTTAGCATATCTATCTTTCTATCCATCTATCTATCTATCTATCTATCTATCTATCTATCTATCTATCTCTCTCTCTCTCTCTCTCTCTCTCTCTTATATATATATATATATATATATATATATATATATATATATATATATATATATATATATATATAAATAACTTTTTTCTTTGTGTATGTGTGTGAGTTTGTTCCTTATGGACTCTGAAACAGCCTGGCTAATTTTTATGAAATTTCACACAAATGTACTTTATGTATCTGGAAATGTTCTTAAATGGGTTTTGTATTGTAATCTCTTCAATAAGTATTGATAATCCTTAATCGAAAAGATCTGACGAAAGAAGGAAGCGATTTTGACCAAAGTTAACACTTTATACATTCTAACATTACAAGTGCATTTGAGATGTTTTATTGCCGTACAAGCAGAAAGGCCCGGCATATAAGATCAACAATACACTCTTTGATATGATAGGGGCATGTTCAAAATGAATGCTTCTATTTAAATCACAATTGAACCATGATACATGACTTTTTCATTTTAAACTTAATTTAAATATTATCACTGCACAAGCCGAAAGGCCAGACATACAAAAATACTTGATTTTTGCTTTCTGAACTTCAAGCCCTTATATATAAAAATATTTTTATAAAATCAACAGTAGGTTCTCTACAGTATAGTGTAATGTAAACTAGAATGTATTGTGGACTAAGTCACTGCGGGGAAGCATGTCAAGCTTCCTCTTGCTGCACTATGATGGGCTCCCAACTAGAACAGGCAATCAATCGATTTGATTGAAAAATGAGCAATTTCACTAATCTTGATGACAGTTAAAATATTGTATGTAAAACATTTGTTGATCATTATTCAATCCCGGGCAACGTCAGGTCGCCCTGGTAGTATATATATATATATATATATATATATATATATATATATATATATATATAGGGCATAATCATGTTGATACACCGGTTCTTATCAGATCACCGAAATTAAGCAATGTTGAGTCTGGTTAGTACCAGATGGGTGACCATTTGTGAATTCTAGGCGCTGTATGTGCTCTCCGCTTATCTCGGCATTTGTTTCCAGTCGTCATGTACATACACTTCACTTGCCACTGGTATTTAACAATGAACAATGTCGACTAAGGAGAGGTGTGGTTGGAGATTGCACACTTGCTGCCACAAAAATTTCACATGTAGGCACCCCTTCGTGGGTATTCATAGTCTCTCAAAGACTGAAGGAGCCCTTCATGTATATATATATAAAGTTATATAATATATATGGCAATTAAGCTACACAGAATATTCCGCATTTCATCCAGCCTGATGAATCCTAGCGTGGATTAAATGCAGAATATTCTGTGTAGCTTAATTGCCGTATATATTTTATAACTTACTACCTAGCTCTACCTACGTATTGAGCACTGTGGAAGTAAATACTTAAAGTTTACACATAAATCTATACTTTCGTATATTTATGTGATTAAATGAAGTAGTCATATATATATATATATATATATATATATATATATATATATATATATATATACGTGTGTGTCTCCATTTTAGCATGTAAATATATATATATATATATATAATAAATATATATATATAGATACGTGTGTGTATCCGTTTTATATGTGTATATATATATATATATATATATATATATATATATATATATATATATATAACTACTTCATTTATTCGCATAAATTTAATATATGAAAGTATAGATTTATGCGTAAACTTTAAGTATTTACTTCAAAAGTGCTCAATACGTAGGTAAAGCTAGTTAGTAATTTATAAAATATATATGGCGATTAAGCTACACTGAATATTCTGCGTTTCATCCAGCTATAGGATTCGTCAGGCTTATGCGCGAATTCTGTCGTTGCTTCTTGTTTTTATATATGTTGAGGATTTCTAGTCGGCCAATCAGCTTTCTAGTATCCACCGCGCCCCTTCCTACCAGCCAATGGGCATGCATTTTATCAAACAAAGGATCTGTTTTAGAACTAGGTTAGTGGGTTTAGGTGGTCGTTCTCCTTTTTTTTTTTTTTTTTTTTTATACATATAAATATACCTATGTTCACACAACAATGCACATACATATACATATATACATATATATATATATATATATATATATATACATATATATACATATATGTATGTGATCGTTTATGTATATTCATGTTTATTTAATTTATTTATTTGTTTTTTTTTTCTATTGTTATTGTTAGTTTTAAAGCTATTTTGTATCGCTATCCTAGAGTAAGTTTTATTTTGTGAACACAGTTGTTTGCTATTTCCCGCCTACAGTTTAATAGATTTTGAGGTTCTTTAAAGTACAGGATAGAAAATTTTTCATGGAGGCATAATTTACATGGGTCGTCTAAATGTCTGCATGTGGTAGCTTGTCTCATTATTTTCCATTCGACTACCGGCGAATGTCCGCTTTCTTTGAGTTCCCAGTATTTATTCGCTAGTGTTGTTTTTATACGGTGTTTTTTATTTTTGAATGTGCTTTTGTGGTCATAGTATCGGGTTTTGAAATCTAAGGAAGTCATGCCTATGTAATATTTCTTGTTATTCGGGTTTTCTTTCGAAAATATTGTTGCTTGATAAACTACGCTTTTTGTTAGACATTTATTTTGGACTGGGCAAAGTGTGCGGTGTCTACAATTGCATTTATCTTGTTCGTTATTAGTATTTTTATTTATGGTATGGTTATTCTTGTCCGGGGTTGGTTTGTTATTATTATTATTATTATTATTATTATTATTATTATTTCTGCTAGTGTTGGTTTTATTTCTGTCATGGTGTCTACTTTTTTTATTGTTTATTTTGTTGTTGTTTACATTGTTTTCATTTAGTATTTTGTTATTATGTGCCTTAATTATCATCTCTAAATTTTCGCAACAATTGTAAGATAACTTCAAGGTATTTTTATTGAAGATTTTGTGTAAGGGGTTGGTTGCGGGGAAAGTGTTTTTCAATAAGATCTAGAAATTTCTTGCCAAGTTTTGTTTTTAACATTTGATTGTATGGGGCCGTATACCAAATTATAGTTCTTTTTCTTCTGTTTTTAATATTCAGTGTAGCTTAATCGCCAT
>NC_136490.1:31649575-31657075 GCF_053919585.1 Euprymna scolopes | reverse complement strand
ATAAATTTTTACATGCTATTTAGAGCTTTGTACTTTATAAAAACTATGTAAATTTTTTATTAGTGGCGCCATCTATATGTTATCCCTTAGACATAACACAGTCCTATGAAACTTAATTGCTTTAGAAAGTGACGAAGAAAGCAAATGTAAACAAAGCAGAGAGAGAAAAAGTGTAGCAATTAGAATCATTTGAATCGCATTTGAATCATATTGGAATCGCATTTGAATCACATTGGAATCACATGTGAATCACATTGGAATCATTTGAATCACATTTTAATCATTTGAATTACATAGGAATCATTTGAATCATATTTGAATTAGATAGGAATCATTTAAATCACATAGAAATCATTCGAATCACATAAGAATAATTTGAATCACAAAGGAATCACAAAAATCACTTGAATCAAATTTGAATCACATAAGAATCATTTGAATCACATAGGAATCATTTGAATCATATTTGAATCATTTGAAACACATAGGAATCCTATAGAAATCACATTTGAATCAGATAGAAATAATTTGAATCACATAAGAATCATTTGAATTTGAATCACATTTGAAACACATACGAATCATCTGAATCACATAGGACTCATTTGAATCACATAGGACACATTTGAATCACATTTGAATCATTTTAATCACATAGGAATCATTTTAATCACATTTGAATAACATAGGAATCATTTGAATCATATTTGAATCATTTGAAACACATAGGAATTGAATCAAATTTGAATCACATAGGAATCATTTGAATCACATAAAAACATTTGAATTTGAATCACAATTGAATCACATTTGAAACACATAGGAATCATTTGAATCACACAAGAATCATTTGAATTTGAATCACATTTGAATTACATAGAAATCATTTAAATCACATGAGAATCATTTGAATTTGAATCACATTTGAAACACATAGGAATCATTTGAATCACATAGAAATCATCTGAATCACATATGACTCATTTAAATCACGTTTGAATCACATAGGAATAATTTGAATTATGGTAATCACATAAAAATCATGTGAATTACATTTGAATTACATAGGAATCATTTCAATCACAATTTAATCATATAGAAATCATTTGAATCACAGATGGAATAATTTGAATCACATTTAAATCACATAAGAATCATTTGAATTTGAATCACATTTGAAACACATAGGAATCATTTAAATCATTTAAATCACACAGAAATACTTTGAATCTCATTTGAATCATTTGAATTACATAGGAATAATTTGAATCATTTGAATCACATAAAAATCATGTGAAATACATTTAAATTACATAGGAATCATTTGAATCACATTTGATAAGATTACATAAGAATCATATTTGATAAGAATCATTTGAATTTGAATCACATTTGCATCATATTTGAATCATTTGAATCACATTGAATCACATTTGAATTATTTTAATCACATAAAAATCATGTGAATGACATAGGAATCATTTGAATAAAAATCACATAAAAATCATGTGAATCACATAGGAATAATTTGAATCAGATTTGAATCACATAAGAATCATTTAAATCACATTTGAATAACATAGGAATCACAAATGAATCGTTTGAATCGCATTTGAATAACATAGGAATCACAAATGAATCGTTTGAATCGCATTTGAATAACATAGGAATCACAAATGAATCGTTTGAATCGCATTTGAATCGCATAGGAATCATTCGAATCATTTGAATCATATGTAGGAATCATTTGAATCAGATTTGAATCACATAGGAATCATTTGAATGACATAAGAGACATTTTAATCACATAAGAATAATTTGAATAACATAGGAATCACACATATGAACCGTTTGAATCACATTTGAATGGCATAGGAATCATTTTAATCATATTTGAATACATTTGAATCACATAGGAATTATTTGAATCACTTAGGAATCATTTGTATTACATTTGAATCACATAGGATCATTGAATCATATTTGAATCATATTTGAATCACATAGGAATGATTTGAATCATATCTGAATCATTTGAATCACATATGAATCATTTGAATCATATCTGAAACATTTGAATCACATAGGAAACATTTGAATCACATTTGAATCATTTGAATCATATCTGAATCATTTGTATCGCATAGGAATCATTTTACTCATATTTGAATGTATTGGAATCACAAAGGAATCATTTGAATTATTTTTGAATCACATAGGAATCATTTGAATCATATTTAAATTACATAGGAATCATTTGAATCACATTTGAATCATATAGGAATCACTTCGATTCAGTCACCATAACTTATCTTACAACTATGTTGGCTAATAAGACATGAACATTATGTCTGTGTATGTGATGTTATTGTTGACAACTATATGCACACATTTCTATGCAGAAAAACATTACAAAATACTAGATTGTTACATAACAGCTAAGGCTGCTGCAAAGAAAGTGGGCTCTCTCCACCGTTCTAAGAGTCTGAGAGTATCCTGTACCCCTACAGGGCCACTATCCACCCATGTCCGGAATGTTGTTGCCACATTTGAGCTGATGCATCTGCTACTAGTCTCTCACTCTTAAACAGGCTTCAAAAGAGAATCACCGACCTAATAGATCCTGCATCTAGGCTTCAACCTCTGTCCCATCGACAAAATATTACATCTCTCTGCCTGTTGTACAAGCATGTAATGGTAGGTGCTCTGACAAACTGCAAGCTTTTGTATACCCTCGATGTAAATACCCCTGACAAACCTGACATGCAGCAAAATCTCACCCCTACACAGTAGAGATCCCCAAATGCCAGAAAGCCTTCTACTCTTAGTTTCTTCCCTAAGACTGCTAGACTTTGGAATTCCCTTCCAGGTTCCTACTTCCCTAACTGTACTGACATTCAGAAGTTCAAGTGTAATGTAAATAGACATCTTGCTGCTCAACTCCCTACATAGTATCCATACAAATTATGTCTCACATAGTAGCCCCCTACATCAAAGTGGCAGTGTGTCTTGTTTGGGGTAAAAATGCAATTAAAAAAATGTTATGGTGGAACAAAATAAATATAAAGAAATAGAAAATGATATTGAAAAAAAAAATGAATCAACTTTATTTTAATTTTCTAAGTTTTTCTTGAAGCAAAAAAACAAAAACAAAAAAACTTAAGAATTGAGCTGATTTCAGTTGCCACTGTAAAATTGCTGTCATTTTATCTCTCAAAATATTTTTTTATTTTCTACAATACAAGTGTTCCCGGACGTTGCCTTGGAGCAAAAGTGTAACACATTTATATTAAAACTTCTGCCTGTCCCTATTTATCTCTATCTGTCTCCCTCTTCTCAACCTCCACTTTCTCCTCCACCCAGCCTATTCCTCTCTAGCTGGACACACACACACATACATGCTGACAATTCTCCTTTATACAATAGATCCCTCATGGAATTAGTATATTCTTTCCAAGTTAGTGCAAAACCGACCTGCAAAATCTGGCTCAGTTGATCCTCAGAGAATGAATAATTTTTTGTAAATTTTAAACTATCCATCTAAGGCAATGCTGATCAAGAATATATTAACTTTGTGAGTATTTGTTTTGTTGTTTTTAACTTTTAGCTGGCATTCCAGTATTTATAAGAGCAACCAAACTCATGAAAAAGAATGTCAAAAACTACCTGGTTAATATACTCAGTGAACCAGGTGCATGAGAGATTCGAACAGTTGCACTTAAAGGGACGATTAGAATGTTAAAAAGGTCTCTCGGTTAGAATATATGGGATAGTGGGTGAATGTCTGGCATCTGGTAGTATGCTCCATCCCTAGATGGAATAAACTGATAAGAAAATTGATCCTCTCACAAAAAATTATACAGACAACTGCCCTTTATATAATAGATGTATCCGCTCTAGTCCGTCAACTTACAGATGTTAAACTTCTGACTGACAAACAATATGGATTTAGACAAGCCCGTTCCACAGCAGACATCTTCACTGTAGTCTCTGAACGTATATACCATTCACTGGACAAAGCGGGGGAGGGCAGAGCGGTAGCTCTAGATATATCTAAGGCTTTTGACAGGGTATGGCATGAGGGTCTCCTCAGGAAAATTAAATCATACGGTATCACTGGTAGAATACTTAACATAATTAAATCCTTCTTAGATAAGAGAAAAATCCAGGTTGTCCTCGACGGTCGTACATCTAAATCTGATATAAATGCGGGAGTGCCTCAGGGGTCTATCCTTGGACCTCTGCTGTTCCTGATATTCATAAATGACCTCCCCAACAAAATTGCCTCTGAGATGGGTATATAAGCCGATGACACCACACTCTATAACAGGCATGACAGGAAAACAAATGAACACATAACTAAAGAAATGGCAAAAACACTAGAGGATGACCTCCAATCTGTAGTGGAATGGGGACAAAAATGGATGGTCACATTCAATGCTGCCAAGACTAAACTGGTTTCCTTCAATAATTACAAGAAACCTTCTCTGCCACCTATAGCAATGGCCAGTGACTCCCTGTCTGAGAGTACATCTTTCAAACTGCTTGGTCTAACGTTCACAGGAAACATGAGCTGGAACAATTATATTGAAAACATTGCCAGGGCCGTGCTAGAAAACTACTGACACCTGAAAGTATCCTGTACCTCTATAAGGCCACCATTCGCCCATGTATGGAGTATTGCTGTCACATTTGGGCTGGTGCATCTGCTGCTAGTCTTTCGCTCCTAGACAAGGTTCAAAAGAGAGTCGCCAATCTGATAAGCTCTGAACTGGCATCTAAGCTTCATCCTCTGTCCCATCGACGAAACATTGCACCCCTCTGCCTGTTCTACAAGTATTTTAATGGTGCATGCTCTGACGAACTGCAGACACTTGTGCCTTCACGACGTAGACACCCTCGACAAACCCAACAGGCAGCTAAATCCCACCCCCACACAGTAGAGATCCCTAGATGTAAAAGATCTTTCTACTCCAATAGTTTCTTCCCCAGAACCGCTAGACTCTGGAATTCCATTCCAGGTCCCTGCTTCCCCAACTGTACTGACATGCAGAAGTTCAAGTGTAATGTGAACCGACATCTTGCTGCCCAAATCCCAACATAGTGCCCCAGTAGCTGCTGCCCCTGATAGTAGGCCCCTACACCACAGTGGCAATGTGCCTTGTTTGGGGTGAAAATGTAATTAAAAAAAAACAAAAACAAAAAAAAAGTATTTTATATCTATTAAAATACAACCAAACAATTAGAATCTATTAGAAAAGCGTTTAAAAATAATTATCCCATTGACAGTGTCGTCCATGTTTTGGTTGGATATACAAGAGATATTCCAAAAGTAATATCTCCTATTTTTTAGTCCTCCCGAGTGGATCAGAGGAGATTGCAAATTGCATTGTTATGATGATTGAACTTATGCATTCATGACCTGAAAGTTTCATCTCTCTGTTGCAGATATTGACGGTGAGAGACTCTACGAAAGCAACCCTTGTCATGGCTGTGCATCAGAAGCCAAGATGTTTCATTGAATTCCTCCATGTAGAAAAAATTGAATCGATCAACATTCATCGGCGCCTGTTGAACGTTTACAAAGCTGATATAGTTAATGTAAGCACAGTTAGGAGATGGGTTTTCAGAGTGACAACAGAAATGTGAGTGACAAAGCACACACTGGACTTTTATAACCAAGGCATCAAAAGAGGCTGGCAAAAATGCATTGAGAATGGTAGTGACTATGTAGAAAAATAAATTCTGAAACACAAAAGGCGCTCATTTTAATGGTACCACTCCTATCTTCATTGCGCTTCAGCGTTTTAGTTTTTGGATTCAGCTACTTTTGTCAATCAGAACCGTTTTGTCTCATTCACTCTCAACTGTTGGCTCTATGTGGCTAGCTCTGTTTTTGCTCTATATTCGTAAAGTATTTTTGTGACTCTGTCTTAGACTGTTTTCACTCGATCTTTGGATTTTCCTTGTTCACATTATAATTCCAGATAAGTCTTATCCAGTCTGTGCTCCTTCTCTTTCTGCTTTTCATACTGATCATGCTCTACACATTCAGCAATTCTGAACGGTTCTTTTCAACCTGTTGATGCAGTACTTTCTTGGCTTGTTAATCCAGATTGTCCTTTCTCTGCCTGTTGATTCAGACTATCCACTTTCAGGTGATCAACTGAGACTGTTCTTTCTCAGCCAATTGATTGAGGCTATAATTTCTTGGAATGACAATTCACACTGTCAACATTTGATTCAGACTGTCCTCTCTTGTGTTGATTCAGCTTCCTTCACTTGGCCGATTAATCTGGGCTATGCTCTCTCAGCCTGCCGATCTGTGCTGGCTTTTCTTAGTCTGTTGATACAAATTGTCCTCAATATGCTGGTCGATTCAAACTATCTTCTTTTAACCAATCGATCCAAACTATCTTCTTTTAACCAATCGATCCAAACTGTCCTTTTTTTGCCAGTTGATCCAGACTATTCTCTCTCGACAGTTGATTCTGATTGTCTGTTTGCCTGTTGATTTGGACTATCTTTTCTCAGCTCATCTTTTCTGGGTTGATTGATCTGAATTGTGCTTTCTTGATCGTTCGATCCGAACTGTCTTTGCTCAGTTGAACTCTCTTCACTTACGCTGTTACATCAAATTATTTTTGTCCAGTCCGTTGGTCCAGACTGTCCCCTCTCTCTCTCTCTCTCTCTCTCTCTCTCTCTCTCTCTCTCTCTCTCTCTCTCTCTCTCTCTCTCCAGACTATCCTCAATAAGTCTTTTGATCCGGTCTGCTAGTCTGTTCTGTCCTAATTCAGTCTCTTGAATCAGGCTTTTCTTGATTCTCTGTCCCTTGACCTTGGTTTCTTCAATATATCTGTTAATCAATTTATGCTACCCTCATGCCCACTTTGCTCAACTAGATTGTCTTTGTTGTGTTGATGCATGTCGTCTTCTTTAATCTCTCTCACTCTCTGTAGCACAACTAGCACATCAAGTTCACTCATTGTCTCTATAGAATTGGAAATTGTGCCATCGTCCTCTGTGGTACCACAACAGCCTTTCCTCACCACCCCATTTCTTCATGGCATTGTAAATTCTTCTCATACTCTGTTTGTGTGGCCCTGAAATACCATTTCTTGCTCTATCTCTGAAGTATTGTAAACTGTTTCTTTCTTTCTCTCTCTCTCTCTCTGATGCTGAAAAGGATTCTCTCTCGATATTCTTGCAAACTTCTCTTTTTCACTATTCTGTCTCTATGACACTGTGAGCTGTCCTCTCCTTTCTCACCGAGATGCTAAGAACTATATATTCTTTATAGTACTGCAAACTGTCATCTATCTATCTATCTATCTATCTATCTATCTATCTATCTATCTATCTATCTATTTGTGACACTATAAACTTCGTTTTCTCTCTTTTATGAAGCTTTGAAATACTTTATACCTCCTTCTCTCTCTCTCTCTCTCTCTCTCTCTCTCTCTCTCTCTCTCTCTTTATGTAACACTGTCAACTGTCTCC